>NC_143160.1:5161986-5337196 GCF_041381405.1 Jatropha curcas | reverse complement strand
TGGCAGGATTGGTGGTCGTTTAATGAAAGCTGAATTTAGTGGTGTCACAGTCGAAGTGGGTGGCACTTGTCCTTTTGGTGGGGGACATAATCCTAATCCCTTATTGGACATAGCCAAAAAACTCAAACTCAAAACTTATACTAATGACTATGGAAATGTCACAGCCAACGTCTTATGGACAAGAGTATTATATTCCACCTTCTTTTTCCTCTTCTAGTAATTTATTTTAATTCATTAGACACTAACTGGAGTTTAAACTTAATAATTTTTTTGTTTTGAATAGTGGTGGACTCTACCCAAAAAAAGTGGTGGATGAAATTGAGAAGGTAGCTGCTCAAAGAAGTGATTTCTGCACAGCAGTTTCAAAAAATCTATCTGGGAAAGAAAAGGATGTTGATGTCTCAATTTTGGCTGCACAACGCTTATACAAACCGATTAATTAAGCGTCGAACTCATAATTTTAGTAGAATTTAACTTTTTTTTTTTTTTTTTTTTTGGTGCAGGGTACCCACAACTCCACTTGAAATGGTAATAGATTACTATCACCACGACTACATAGATGCAGAGCCACCAAAAGTAACAAGCTTGAAGCACAAATATCCCAGAAACGAGTTTTGTAGACCATGGACCCGTTCCATGCTTTCTGGTTGATCCTAGAGGCTTTGAGGCCATAGTTGAAGATCTTGCTAAGCAGTTTCTTTCCTCTTTGACTGAGGATCCCAAGCTTAAGCTTAATAAGGTAATCAAAATTAAATTAGCCCACATTATAAGATTAAGTAAGTATTTTTGTCATCTCGTAGTAATCATTAGTTTTGTTGTTTTAACATTTTTTCAGGTAGTTAGACAAATAAATTACTCAGATGATAGAGTTACTGTAAAAACTGGGGATGGTTCTACGTACAATTCCAAGTATGTTATTGTCTCTGCTAGTCTTGGTGTTCTACAGAGTAATTTAATCCATTTCCAGCCAAAATAACCTGTAAGTCTCTCTCCTTCAAGTTTCTTTCTGACAGTTTCCATCTCTTTTAACTAATCTTGACTTTTAATGATCTATCAGCTATGGAAAAGGATTGCGATTTCAGATTTTAGCATGACCATATACACCAAGATTTTTCTCAAGTTCCCTTACAAATTCTGGGCTACTGGTCCTGGAACTGAGTTCTTTCTTTATACCCGTGTCAGGCGCGGTTATTATCCATTTTGGCAGGTATTGTCATTCCTTTTTAAAACGCAAAAAATTAAAAACTACACCTTTAAAATCACTAAAAAGTACTTAATTACTTTGACAGCATTTAGAGAATGAGTATCCAGGATCAAACATTTTAATCGTAACGGTCACGGGTGATGAGTCAAGAAGGATTGAGCAATTATCAGAAGAAGCAGTTGAAGCAGAGATGATGGAAGTACTTAAAAAGTTATTTGGTAATAATATTCCTAAACCAGAAGCAATACTTGTGCCTAGATGGGGCTTGGATGAATTACAGAAAGGCAGTTATGCTAATGGACCTGGTAGTCACAATGAAAAACGCAAAGAACACTTAGCTGTAAGTATTATATGCAAAATTTCATTTCTAAATATACATTATTTTCTTTTCTTTTTTGTGAATATATTTGTTTCTGTCATAAATGTGTATATATGCACAGGATCCTGTCGGTCCAGTATACTTTACAGGAGAGCATACCAGCAATAAATATATAGGATTTGCAACTGGTTCTTGTTTTGCAGGTACAATTATTACTATTGTATCTCCTTTTCTTATATGCTAAAGAAAGAAATGGTGTTGACAGGTATTGATACTGCAAATGATTTAATTAAGTGTATAAAGGAGGAATCTTGCAAAGGTTAAAGACACAAACATAAGTTAGAAAAGTTCTGAGTGCTAGAGATGGAAAATATCCAAGGCGACTAGAATTTCTCTCCATTAAATGAAGTTTTTATGCAATTTGGTTCTTGCACCATTGCTGTTATGTCTATGTTCTGTTTCGATTGTAAATCCCTATTAAGGGATCTCTCTTCGTAGTAATGTAAGAGATCTTCATGTTAGCGAAAATGAATGGATTATGATATCCCATCGTTTTTGAAGAATGTAATCGATTTTGATAAGGTTTCGTAATAAAGTTTTTATTTTGTTCCAAAAAATAAAATGTTTGATTTGAGAAATTGGAAATGCAAGTTTGAATGTAAATTTTATTTAGAAAATCAATGTATGTGTACTTTTTTTTTTTTTTTCCTTTTCTCAAATCCAAATAGATAATTTTTTTTAATAAGCCAATCCGCAATGTCATGATTGTGTTTAGTGCTCACTGGGTCTCTGTTACTCTTAAGTGGGTGGTAGTGGCGCACGCTTCATAAAACAGGTAAAAAAAAAAAAAAAAGTAGGTGGCACACAAAAAGCACGCTGCAAAATTGGTGAAGGTTTGGCAATGGCACGTGAATGTCAGAAGCACATCAAAAGGTAAACATATGCTGGCCCTGGTTTGGCTTTTTATTGTTGTAAGATGGAATATGAATGTATCCTAAAGTTCCTAACACATAAACATTCAAAAACTAAAAATAATATGAATAATGTTAATTAAATTAAAAGTATACAAATTTGTTAAATATCTTCGAGTTTGAATCCTCACCACCATAATAATTGGTCAATTTATTGAGTTAAGAAAGAGCTACCTATATTGTATAGCTCTCACTATTATTTCGACTTATTGGGCCTTTTATGAATAAAAAAAATTATTTTTCTTTTTTTCTGTTTGTTAAAAATAATTTTTAAGCTAGTTATTAGTGTTTCTATATCTATTAATTGTAACTTTCAATAACGTAGCTTTTATAATCACTTTTAGAGTTTGACGTAACTTTTTACGAAACGTTACACACTTTAACTTTTTGCGTTTGATAGAGATTGATTAATTTTTTTGATTGTTTTTATTAAGCAACTAATGTCCTTTTTTATTATAACTAATTAAACAGTTGCTTTTTATCAAACACTTCTAATTTGAACCCTTTTATCACCCACTACCAACTCAAAGCTAATCACCACAACTAATTGCTACTACAATAATTAACAACTACAGAAAAAACACTTGCTTAGACTAGATCTATAGCCCCACTTATAGACCAAACCAGTGAAATTAGTAATTTTTGTTGAAACAATGGTACGTCGAACCATACAATTTAAAAAAAAAAAAGTTGAAACACTTTTGAAAATATCTGTAATTTGATTTGTTTAGCTCATAAGTGGGATGATGGACTTAGTCTATGTAAATTTTTTCCAACAACTACAGTTAATATTCCGAACAGACCTTTAAGCATTTTTTAAAAAATGAAAAATATTTTAAAATATATAAAATATAAAAATAATTCTTATTGTTTTAAACAGAGTTGAAGTCTACACAGGTTAAAAAGTTAATTTTGGATTTGAGAATCGATCTTTTTTTTTATTTTTATTTTTTTTGAATAAGGGGCTCTAAAGTTAATTTACAATTTATTCAATCCCGAAAATTAACTCAAGCTAATCATTTCTTTTCGTTTCACATATCATTTACTCAAGTTAATTGTAATGTATTTCAGGACATGTTTATTGCGGGTAGTGATACATCTTCTACACCTATAGAATGGGCAATGCCATAAATGATGAAAAATCCAGAAGTGATGTAAAAGGCACAAGCAGAGGTGAGACAAGTCTTTAGAACAAAAGGAAACGTTGATGAAGCCTGTCTTAATGAACTAAATTACTTAAAATTGGTCATAAAAGAAACTTTAAGGCCACATCCTCCTGTTCCATTGTTAGTTCCAAGAGAATGTAGAGAACACTGCACCATTAATGGATACGATATACCTGAGAGGAGCAGAGTTATTGTGAATGCTTGGGCAATCGGTAGAAATCCTTATTTCTTATGGGATTTATCATTCTTATTTCTAAGTTGTAGTATCTATGAAATTGTCTGATCGTAGGATTTGTTTTCCTTGTTTATTTGATGTGTCTGAGTTATGAAAATCCCATGTCGTTACCTGCCTGGTCTTGTCGTTTATCCCTATCAATTTGTTCTGTTAGTGTTGTTTTTCTCACCTTAGAAAATTAAGTTTTGAGGGGGATTGTAATGCAAAAGGCGCTCCCAAACGCGCCAAAATGGCAGTGACCACCTCCTCTTCGATAACAGCCCCACTTCCACGCCTATCTTCTCCTCTATCGTCCATAATAACCCCAGCTTTTCAAAACCTTAACCATGGCCTTAAACCTATAAATCGCCGCCAACTCCTTAACGCAATCTCCATCTCTATCTCCATATCCCCTATACTCACACCAGTTGCTGGAGCACGTGGTCTCTTTCAAATGCCGCCCGTCCGCCTTAGCAACCGGTAATTCTATCAACCCACAAGCTAATTTACTCTCTACATATTATTTCTAAGAGAGAATTGTAGTTTTAACCCTAATTAAGCTCGCTTATATATAATAACATGAATCTACTGTAAATCTCGTTGCTTGTCTTTTGTTTGATTTTGGGATTGAATGTTTTGTGGGTATTAAAGGTATTTTCTGGTGAGAGCTGGGGAATCTGAATTTGAGAGCCTAGGGATTATCAACACAAACCCAGTAGCAAAAACATCAGTTGATAGTGGTTTGTCAGATAAAGGGAAGAAGCAGACACTAAAGGCTGCTTTAGATTTGAAGGCAATGGGAGCTTGTGATAATGGCTGTTGGATTTGGCCTTCCATTACTCAGAGAGCTTACCAGGCTGCAGAGATTATTGCTGCAGTGAATGGAATCAGCAGAAGGTATGAATCTTTGACCGACTATTTGTGGAATTAATTAATTGAGCTTTGGCTGTTTTGGATAAGAAAGAATTTGATGTTTTCGAGTTCATTGTTGAGTTGAAGCTCATTGCTTTTGGCCAGTGTGACATTAGTTTTTCTTTTGTAGTAGTCAGATGGTATGTTTAAGCTAGTTTTTGCGCGTCGTACTAACCTTCATTTTTCAGAAAAATATGAGTTGATATTTGTTTCATTAGCATGTATTCCTGTAAATTAATTGCTATTTATTGCTTCAGTGGTTTCTTGTTGATTGCAGCTATATAGTTCCAGAGTACAGCTTCCTGGATGCTCGCGGATTGGGAGCTTATGAAGGCAAGAAATTGGAAGCTCTTTCAGAAGTAAGATCCCTATCTATAGATCACACAATTGACAATATCCTTGTTCAACACTTGGTGGAAATTATTCAGACATGATTTTTATTTGTTCATTCATTTGTTCTTGACTAAATATATACCATTGATAACACAAAATGTCTTTGAATAAGAAGTAGAAGTTAATTATTACTAAAACAATAGTTCCTTTTTTGATTGGTGGTGGTAAATTTCAGTTCATTTTGTAATTATTCTGAGGAATTGCATGTTGGGAAACTGTTCAGGTATATGAATCAGATACAATTTCTCCAAGAAATAAGCCTCCCCCTATAGATGATGGCACCCCAAATGAAAGTGTTTCAGATGTATTTGTCCGTGTGACACAGCTTATGTCCATTCTTGAGACTCAATACTCTGAAGAAACAATCGTTATTGTCTCTCCAGATTCTGACAATCTGACAATTCTACAAGCTGGTTTAGTCGGACTTGATCTACGAAGGTAATCGAGTAATGTTTTTAACTTCTAGTAAAATTTCTATAAAGAGATAATTTGCCTGTCGTTGTTTTTGCAGGCATAGAGATCTTTCATTTGGCCCTGGAGAAGTCAGATTTGTTGATACTAGTAGTATACCTACTTACAAGCAACCTGCATCTGCTTTATATAAATGTGTAAATCCACCAATCTGTACCTGAAATGCTGAAATAATTTTTTTATTTGGCTTACATGATTTTTATTTTTATTTTTGAAAAAAAAAAACTACTTTCTCTGTTGGATATATCTAACCTTGGGTTTGGATATGGTTGCTGTCATTTGAGACCAAACCATATACATATATATATATATATATATATATATATATATATATATATATATATATATATATTCTAACGTTACATTAGTCCATCTTGATAGAGGACATTATAGTAATTTTATGTTCCATATTTTTGTTTTGTTAAAAAAACTTCTCACTTCCTTTCTTTTCCTTTATTTCCAAACAAGAAAAAGAGTAAAGGACACTCTTCTCCCGTTCCTCCTCCTGCTTCTCCCTCCTTTTCTTTTCTCTACCTTTTTATTTTTCCAAACAAAATATAAATTTGATAAAATTCAAACAATTAAATAAACTATTATTACAAAGAATTATTTTCCCTTCAATTGATTTATATTAGAGTCGAATAATTGGACCTACTGATTTTGGGCACACATTATTTAGTTGTTTCACAGTCAAAAGCAATCCCCATATGGAAAAAGCTAAATGATGTACACTTGTGACTCGTGAGTCCATCATGTGATGTCAGTCGCACATAGTGGTGGAAGACGGTTAGGGATTTTGGTAAATCTTTTCCAATGTGGCCAGACGGTTAGGCTAATTTGATTCGGTTAATCAATTATTAATTTCAACTCAATTAATAAATTTAGATTTATTTAATCATCAATTAAAATTTAATCTAATCGAATTAATCAAAAAATAAAATGTCATTATTTTAATTTTTAGAAATAGGTGATAAATATTATAATTTAATCGGTTAATTAGGCATTTCGGCTAACATTAATCGCTTAATATTTGATTTCTACTTCCTTGTAGTTGCTATAAATGATTTGATAAATTCAATTAAATATAAATTTTCATTAATTCGAAAATTCTGATTAATTTGGTTGTATTAAAATTTTGATTTCGCCTCACTAAAAAACAATTGAACTTCTTTTTTTTTTTTTTTTTTTGAACTTCTTGACAATGCTTCTTCTACATTTTAACATGAAAAGCCAGCCAACCTAATTTTAACACGTCAGCATTCTCATCGTACGTGGCATATATTATTTTCCGTACTATTAAATAAAATTAAATACTAAATAATAAAATAAAGGAAAATAGTGGCCTCGCTGGTTGCTGCTCTTGTTGGGTTTGGCAGCTTAGACAACTCCCACACGAAACCCACCGGATTGCGTAACGCCGTCAAGTAACGGTACAAAGACTTCGGTCAACCTTCCGTCTCTTTGTAGCCCCACCATTTCTACTGTTCCACTTCACCGACCTCTCTCTGTCTCTCTCGATGTGCTTCAAAGAAAAGCTTCCTTCTCTCCATGACATATATCTCTCCACTTTTTAGTTTCTAAGTCAGTAACAGCATAAAACGGAACCCGATACATGAAGGATTCGGATTCGTTTCGGGGCATCGGAATCGGATTCGGAGCATCTTTCATTTGGTCATTGAAATGAGGATTCAGTTCTTGGTGTCAGTCTTAGTCTTTTAGGGTTTTCCGTTATGGCTATCAGAGGCGTCGATTTCAAGTGGTCAGTTCCTATCGATCCTTCTGCATGTTTCTATTACGCTGTTACTCTCGTTAGAATGGGGTGATTTGTTTCTTCATCTTCTTCTTTCATCTTCCTTCTTATGCGGGAATGGGTTGTTTCAGGTACGATGGATTCTTCTTGTCCATGTTGGCTACAAGTGTGTATCCTTTTCTTTGTGGAAATGTAGCATTCGCATGTTTGGGTGTTCTTGCTCAGTTTCTATTATTTGGCAGTGGTTGTACGCTTTGGTTAATGGTTTTGTAGACTTTCACAAAAATTCTTTTGATTCTTTACTTATTGCATATTTTGTGTAGTTTTTATATTTTATTCTGGTTTTATTCCCAATTTTAATCTGTACTGCGTTGTGTTGGTTGCTGGAAAAACTGTTACTTTGCGACACTATTTTTCTTTTATTTTCTTTTTTGGTTGCGCCTTTAGTTCACAAGCAATCAAGACGGTGAATTGAGCCGGTGAAGATCATTTAGCAAAGATTAATTTGATTGATCTTTTATTTTCTCAAAATTAATTATGGCTTAACATTATATTTCTACTTTATTATCAATCTGAGGGCAATGGAACGTTAGCGTTCATATATATGTGTATTTCCTTTACAATCTTACTTAGAATCATTGTTGCAATCAATTGGAAACGATATCATCTTTGTAAATACCCGTTGCACATATGGATCGTGGTGAGTACCTATCTAACCAATTGAATGATTATGTTTTTTTTTTTTTTTTTTTTTTTGGATTTATGCATTATAGTTAATATATGCGTTTACTGCTTCAGGTTGACTATACATCTGTTTTTATTTTTCGGCTATTGATGTTCATAGATAATGGACTTGCTGCTGGAATGGGTTTGTAAGGCCTCCTATCTTACAGTTACTATCATTTTCTGTGATGACGTCATTTCACTGCTTTGGAATTTAGCCTCAGTTTTTAGTGGGGTTTTCCTTGGGGGATAGAGGGTATAAACAAGATTTTTGCTTGAAACATGATATTTTGAACAATTCATACACTGGCTTTATGTTGTGGAAAAAGGGTTATGTGAATGAGATATAATTTTATTGTAGTACCTAAAGGCTAACATCTCACAAGAGATGCAATCAACTACCTCGAAGAATTTGTTGCTTGTTATTGCGGAATTGTGTTCTCGTGTCAGAATCTCTGCATGAAAAGTTGAATTTTTTAATTAAAATTTTGATTCCCAATTTGGCCAGTTTGAGAACATTTGGGATCTTTAAACTTACTTTATGGTTTGTATGACTGGATCTCGCATGATAATTTGTTCTCCTTTCCTGTTTTACATGCTTTTAGGGATTTTGGGTGGCAGCAGAGGTATGCCCGTTTTTGTGGAAGAATAATTGTCCTTTCAATCCTGTCTTTGCTACTCTATCCATTTCTTTGGGCTTGGACTATAATCGGTACGCTTTGGTTCACAAGGGCAAGAAATTGTGTAAGTTATTTTCCTATACTTGGTATTTTAAAGCATTTTCATCGGCAAGGACATTCTTGATAAGGGGGATGGTGTGTTTAACTTTTTCTAGTTGCCAGAAGAAGGTCAGAAATGGGGTTTTCTCATTTGGTTGCTTTTCAGCTATTGTGGACTCCTCTGTATTGCTTGCATGTCCGTGGGAAAGGTTAGCATAGCACATCCTAATAATCCTGTAGTTAATTTGATTTACGCTGTATCTAACTCTATGAAAGGCGTGACAGCTCATCAGTTATCCTATCCATCCTTTTTCTTATGTTTACACACGTATTTTTGCCCTGCTCATCCCAAAGATATCGCTTGTTGATCCTTTCTTTATTGCTTCTGCACCTTCTTATCCTTGTTTTTCTGCATTCTTTCAGTGGCTAACAAGAAGACAAGCACATCTTTTACGTGCGCAGCAGGGAATTCCTATTTCAGAATATGGGGTAATATTTCATGCATCTGGAATACTTGAATTTTATTTTTGGGGGGTTCCTTTAATTAGGGCCCAGGCGTGGTTATCCAGGTTTTGGTCGACATGATCCGGGTCCCAGATTGGGCATTTGAAGCTGCTGCAGGTCAAGAAATGAGAGGCATAGGTCAAGATACTGCAGCATACCATCCTGGACTTTATTTGACTCCTACTCAGGTGAGGGCTGGTTACTTTTAAGGGCAAGAGTAACATGTTTCCTCCATTTTGAGTCCACCTGTATTCATGCACATTTGTGTTATTGCACTTGAGCTATGAAGTATGGTAGTGTAAGTTTGCAAGTCCATGTTTTAGATTTTCCTCATTATTAACATTATTGAAAGCTACAATTCAGTAGGTAATGCGAATGAACTCCATTCCTGTACTAACATTAGAAGTGATGATTGAAAACATGGTTTGGAATCTGAATAGAAAAAAACATTCTAATTAATAGCATTTGCAAAATTGGGGACTTATTTCCCTGTAGATGGTAATTTTAAATCAATTAAGCATATGAAGTGAGGATTCTCTTTCTTTCGTTGTCTTTGAACACACTCAATTTTTTGCTTATGACAATTGTCAATTTTTAATAACCATTATAGGTTTTGTTTCTTCCAAATTCCAATTAGTCATTGGTTATTGTTCATTGAGGTCATGCACTTTTAATTCTTTCCATTGTTTTCCTTGCATTTTTTGATAGTATAACGAGTTTTTAATTCTAATGGTTATAGTGTTTTTTCATAGAGAGAAGCAGTGGAGGCACTTATTCAGGAACTTCCAAAGTTCAGGCTAAAGGCTGTTCCTACTGATTGCAGTGAATGCCCCATCTGCCTAGAGGAGTTCCATGTAGGGAATGAGGTAATATTTGATCTCTTCAATGGTTATGTAATAACTGTTTCTACTATCCTTAATTATATGTTGCTTATGGAAAAAAAAAAAAACATAGCACAGGTCCGTGGCCTGCCTTGTGCACATAATTTCCATGTAGAATGCATTGACGAGTGGCTTCGACTGAATGTGAAATGTCCACGGTGCCGTTGCTCAGTTTTCCCGAACCTTGACCTTAGTGCCTTATCCAATCTTCGTTCCGATCCTGAACGGCCTTCTGCAACTGTTGTAACAACCACCCGATATGTGCAAACTCAACCTTCCAGCCAGAGATATCTGTTGAGATTGCAGGGTCTGCTCCGGCACGTTCGTACTGAGAATGCAGGGGCCTCCAGTGAGTTAGATGTCGATCTGGAAGCTGTTGAACATGGACATGCAATGGCAGCAACTGGAGAAGCAACAGGTGTGGAACCAGTTTCTTCTATTGGTAACAACCTGGTTGGTCAGTCCTCTCCTCCTCAACACTAGTCTCTTTAACCAATTTCTAACCTTGTGCGGAGAAAAGCCAAAGAATATTCGCTAACGGCCATTGCTTGGTGTTTTTGTTCTCACTGTAATGATAAAGGTAACTCATTCATCTAAAGCCATCTGAACTAAAAAATCAGTAATCATATTTTGTTTTTGTTTCTTCCTTTTTTTTTTTTTTTTTGTAATCTAGCCAACTGAGGGAAAATCCACATCATGGTTGTCCATGGACACCTGCTTAATTGTAGTATTGATTTCACACTTCTATTGGGGAAAAAAAAAGAATCATTTTCTATCAGATTTTATTTTAGTGGTAATGGTGCATTTGCTGTATGTTAAGCGATTATAAGTTTTGAGCTTCACTGGCATGTTCTTGCTTTGTAAATAGTGTGTGTTGTGTGTATGTATATATATATATATATATATAATAATGGTCCTTTGCTGGATCTTCATAGTTGAATTGAATTGCCTATATTGTACCATCTGAAGAAAGCCCATGTTTATAAAGATACCGACAGTTTAATATTCAAATGGAATGTCTGGTTTGAGACAGCTGAGCCTAAGCAAATCAAAATGAATTGCAAATGGATAGAGTCATATCTCCTAATGCTTTTTCTGGCCTCTCATTTGAATTTTTAATTTCCAAGTTTGCCATTAGAAATTTTTGAATTGAAGGGTCAAAACTCGAAAATCCTGTCAAATATATTAAGTAATTCTCTCATTTCTAATTGGTGAACTTGACTACTTAAAAATATTAAATTAAGAAGTCTTATAATTCAATATTCAAGTTACTTCCTCTCTTTTGCCAATCGAATGTTGGTCTCCTAACAAACATTTTGTTTGAAGAATATAGGAAGTGAGAGTTTGGTGAAAATTATCCAATGAGGAGAATTACTCATGGTATAATCTACAATATTCTTTTAGTTTAATTTGACCTCCTGGGAATAAATAAATAAATAAAAGATAAATTTTATTTTTACCAACATTAATAAAAATTTAATTAGGATAATTTCAAGAATCAATTTTACCTATATTTTTTATAATATACTCATATATTAATAGTAGGTGTCTTTTCCAATAAAGAACTGAATGAAAAATTTTATTGATGATAATTTATATTAAATAATGATAATATTAAAAAATTTAAATAAACTATATACTTTTAAAAATGAAAACAGTCTATAATTTAAAACAAATGAAAAATTTTGCATGAGAAAGATAGATTTATATTTCAATCCTTTTTTTTTAGGAAAAAAACTAATATAAATAATTTGAACAAAATATTTTTTGTAAAAAGTATTTTGGCCTAACGATTTAGGCAAAACAAGTGGTCTAATACCCGTCTTACCCAACAACCATATGATCGGGTTCCTGAAAAGGACGACAGGCCGCATTATAAAAATTGGGATATCGCATCGTTATATTTGTCTCTGGATATACTTATTCGAGCTCTGCAATATTATCTCTAGTCTATAATATTTTATCAAACAGAAGAAACACTGTTTTTGCTCTATATCGAAACCCTCGATAGTCGTAGATTGAGAGAGAAAGGGCGAGGGGAATGACAGCGCCAAATGTATGGGGGATGGGGCACGCGATTGCAACGGTGCCCCAATCGAGGCCGTTTTGTTGCTTAGATTTCTCTGCTAAGAAATCTACCAATTTGAGCTTTGTTTTTGGCTGGGGCTACGCTGCTCTTCACGATAGCTACACTTCCAAGAATAAGAGATCTTTTTTCTCTCCAAATAAGAACCGCAAGAACTCAAACTTCTATTGCTGCCGTTGCAATAGCAGTAATAACAACAACGCTGACATTAGTGGTAGTGGTGCTGCTGGTGTCAGCTCTTCGTTGGAGTGGGACTGGAATAGATGGACCCGTCATTTTTCTGAGATTGAACAAGCCCAGAGTTTTGCCTCTGTACTCAAGGTACCTCTTTTTTTTTTTTCCCCTTATCTGCTTTTGGATTTTATTTTATGTGGTGGGTTCGCTTACTTTTCTTTCATTTAATATTTTATTCTGGAATATTCTTCATCCAGACAGGAATTCCCTTTTTCTTGGTGTACAATTTCCAAAATTTTCTTTTGCAAAACTGAAAATTGTCTATTCTTATTAGTTCTATGCAATTTCTTGAATATTGTGGCGTATATATGGAGGTTGTTGCTTTCTTCTTGGAAGGAATGGCTTCTAAGTTTTATATGGTTCGACCTTCTCCAAAGAAAATGAAATATTTTGACTTTCTGGGATTGAGAACTGCATATCTGTACATCATTGAGTCAATATCTGTCTAGTTTATCCAATTTTGACAGTTACATAACAGAAAAATGGGTGAGATGGTATAGTTTTATTGGAAAAAAAATTGGGACTCAGTCATTCAAATCTTTGCTATTTCTCTTGCTTCTCTGCGGCTGCAACAGTATCTTCTACTCCAAAGACGCAACGACAAGATGCAGCAAGCTGCATGGCATGCAACTCTATTCTTGAGTGATCGCTTGTAAGATATTTGAATTAATCTAGGTTTTCTGCTCTGCTGCTACTATTTTTTAATTTTTATTACTGCCTATATGCTTTTCTCTCTTTCATCTCTGCAATTCAATGTCTGTTGACTGTTGAGATTATCTTTGATAGTTTGATTTGTTTGTCTCTGATGTTGTTTCTTGAATCTTGATTCTGCTCTTCTGTTATTATTGCGTATATTCTTGAATCTTGTTTCTGTTATTTGTTGCCTATATTGTTGTTGTTGTTGTGACTAAGTCAGAATATATTTGAAATTGTTTTGTCTCTATTAAAATGAAATACCAACTAAATATTCATCAATTAATGTCAGATACTTGCTTTATCATTTTAGCCAAAACATTTTTTTAAAATTATAAGTTTTCCCTTGGTTTGTGAAATCTTCCAATCTAATAATTCGAGTGTATGATTCATTTTTGTGGAGGGTCTGCTGATTTTGACCACCTTGCATTTTTACTATCCAAATGTCAATTTCACAGTTCCAACTTGAAGATGCAATTGAAAAGGAAGACTTCCAAGAAGCTGCAAAGTTGAAAATGGCTATTGCAGAAGCTACTTCAAAGGATAGTATTGCTGAAATAATGTCCGAGTTGCAGGTTAGTGTCCTTTGATTAGAAATGTTGAATCTAGAACTCTATAAGTCCTTTGAGGGCCTGCATTGTAATTTGCAGTTCTTATCTTATCTGTCTGTTATCTGCAGAATGCAATAGGTGAAGAGCGATACCGTGATGCTTCAAGATTGTGTAAACACACTGGCAGTGGATTGGTAATTGGGTCATACTCACTTTCATCTTCAACTATCTTACTTTCTCAGTTAATACCGGATGGTTTGGAGTTTTTCCTGAAATTTTAGGTTTGCCTTTCTTGGCCAGGAAGGTAGAGACCAATAATTTTTGTTGCAAAAGATGATAAGGCCCCACAATTTAAAGTAGAGTTGCTGATTTGATAAAGTTTTCTGTTTTCACCTCCTTTGGCTTGCCATGGGACAGTGAACTTGTTCAAGCTCCCTTTTTGATGGGCACAACTTTTTGAGTTTTTTTAAACTTAATCTATAGCTAAGGACTGGGTATTTTTTTTCCTTTACTATTGCATATTACTTCTTTACGCAGCATACTTGGCTGCATAGTATGACCAACATCTTTCCATTGGATAGCAAAAGATGTCATCTTTCAACTTTGCCTCTATTCAATTCACGCACACAGTGGAACTTTGTTTGATTAGCAAAGAAGTGAGTCATTGTTTGATATATTAGACATTGTGATCATTGCTGTTTGTCACTGGACAATTGAATAAGTTCAATCAAACAATAGTTCAGAGAAAGCAAGCAGTGGTGTCTAATAAGGAAACTGATGCAATATGTGCCAGTTGTCATTGCAGAAGTCCAAAAAAGAAGTTTATTCCATGATTTCCACATTAATTATTTTTGGAAGATCGAAGATGTTTTGTAAATAAACTTCTGAAGTAAGAATTCAGCTCTCACATGCTGTTTGGTTTCATTTTTCTTTTCACATATTTGAATTTCAGTGATGAGGTATAGCTTTGATGAGCTGCCATCTTTCAAAAAATGAAAGAGGTGGATTGAACATGACTTGGGCTGAAGCTGTAAAGAAGATTTGATCTTGCAGGGGAAAAGTGTTCCTATAGATAATTTGGAATATTTTAGGACTAAGCTTGGTTAAGTACAGCTGAGTTTATGAGACTTTTAGTCATTGTAGGACTATATATGGACTCTTATAACTAAATTGTACTGTCTACTCGATGGAAGATAGAGAAGTGGGAATGAACAAGTTAGATGCATGTGTCATGAGTATAGGAATTGACAGCATGGAACAGGAAAAACTTTGAGAGAGAGATGTTGAGTATAACCATTGTGCCTTAGCATAATGTTAACATTTTCTGCTGAGCACTTCCACTGGGACTTCATTTTGTGCTCAGTACCAAAATGGGCTCGTTTCAACTGCCCTAATAGTATTAAAAGTTTTTAGGGTTTGATCAAAATTTTCATTTTGCTGTCAACAGGTAGGTTGGTGGGTGGGCTACTCAACAGATTCTGATGATCCCTTTGGAAGACTAGTACGAATAACACCTGGAGTGGGCAGATTTGTTGGCAAGAGTTTCAGTCCGAGGTGAGAGATTCTTGGTGGCTTTGATTAGTGTTTGATGCACAGGATAGTGTTGATAAATACAATTTGCTGCAGGCAGTTGGTCACTGCGTCTCCTGGAACTCCATTGTTTGAAATTTTTGTGGTCAAAGAAGCAGAAGAAAGATATGTTATGCAGGTAAGTCGCGAACACACTTTTAGATTGTAGCTCATCTAAGTGTTCCAGTGACAAAGTACAGATCTTATGAGGGTTGAAAACTAAACTAGCATTGGGCAGATTTCATATTATCCCTTAGTTTTCTTGGTTGGTGCTCGGTATGAATAATATCATCCTTTTAACTCATATATTTGTTGTATTTAAAACAAAAGTTGTGTTATTTTTGCTGCCCTCAGTTCAGAAGAGGTCTTCTAATGTTCATAATTAGCTTTTTATGAGTTTTGTATGTTAACAGAGGGCGCTTTTTTTCCTGTTCTTATTGTTGGATGTTTTTCTTTGTCCTTTTCCTTCTTCAGTGAATGCATTAAAGTAGAAAGCTAAGTCAAAGTGATTTGGTCTTGACTGAGTACATTTTAAGACAATTATGCATATGACTTTCAGTTGTACATATAATATTATGTATAAATGGCTGCTAAAAGTATTAATTTCTCTTGTTGGGCTGCTGATTAAATGTTTCTTCACTTTTTGCTATATGATTATTGACCCTTGGGCCTGCCAATATTTTTCTCAAATTTTGGAGACATTGTTATCATCTATAGATGCTTAGATTCCTTTGTAGTGTTGACAGTAACATCAGGAATGTACAGAAGCAGTTGCAAAGTATTCATCCAATCATAGACAAGAAACCTTTTATCTGTCATTTACCCTTGTTGGATGAATATGTGTTTGCATACATTTCTTTGAAAATTTTTTGTGTCATTCAAGGTGTAGATTCAACAGTCAATCAAATTCACACAGCACATCATGAGAATGTCCGGAAGCGAGCTGTTTCTAATATTGCATCTTTTGACAGGTTGTATATCTGCAACGAGCTAAAGGAGTTTCAACAAACTCTGCAAGTTCACCTTCTAAATCTGGTAAAAACCCATCCAATTCTGAAGTTGAGAAAGCTTCTGCCATAGATGTTCAGCGAAATGAGGTCAAGGCAGAGAGAACTGACGAGAAGGGTATAAATATCGAGGAAACAACTGAGGAAGGGATAAAAAGTGTGATAAATTTTCTTAAAGATAAGATTCCGGGTTTGAAAGTAAAAGTTATGAACATCGATGCCACTGAGGAAGTAATTGAGGATAAGGATTCTGTGAAGCAGGTGATGCAAGAAGATGACAAGAAAGCATCTAGCAAGAATTCTGATGATGAAGCTGATAATTTGGAGGAGATTCAGCCTGATGGAGTTTCCATGGAAAGTGGTAATGATCCCTCAGAAGATGGAAAAGAATTGGACATGGAGCTTTTTATCGGTGGAGTTGTACACAATGATGAGGACCCTCCTAGAAAGGATGAGTATGTGCGTCTTCCAGCTGAAATTAATGACATGGAGAGAGATTCTTTTGTACTACACATTCCAGAGAAAAGTCTAGATTATAGCAAAGAAAGTAAAGCATCCCGGGTAAAAGTGGCAGCGATAGCAGCTAAAGGTGTTTCTGAGTTAATGCCTACAGATGTTGCAAAGGCATTTTGGAGTGCTGATAAAGTTTCTTCAAAGGTGAGTTTTCCTTTACAATTAATGCACTAGGGTCTGAAGTTCATTTAATTTTTCTTTCTAACTAATATTTTAGAACTCACGTTTGATGTTAACATTCTTATTGACTGAGAAGGATTTGTTAAAAATGTCATGCCCCTGATTTTTATTTATTATCTATATTCTGCTATTGAAACTTCAAAAAAAAATTCCTAACCCTCAATGCATTTTCTTAGTTTTACATCAAGTTATGTAAAAATCTTTACTCTGATAATAATTGGGTTTTTCACTATCTGTTTGAGCATCAATTTAAGTGGCCTCTTCATGCTGGCATTTTTATATGTTGAAGTCAATGCTGTTATATTGGGATGAAATAACCTTTTCTTTTTTTGTAGTTAGAATCTGGAAACTACTTGAATTTTAAAAGTCTTTGTAATATGGTCGGTTACTATCAAAGCTTACTCCCAGAAGGCCTACAAGACATCCTGCTATTTTATTTCAATAATATGTTTCTCTCAACAAAAAAGTTAGTTGATGGTTTGGTATCTCAGGTTTCTAGAGGTATGCGTGAAATTGTCAAACTTGCTGTTAGCCAAGCCCAGAAGCAAAGCCGTTTATCTAAGTACACAAATTTCAATAGAATTACTACTTCCAATAACAATTTTGATCCATTCGAGGGTTAGTAAGTTTTTCTATCTGTGCATTTTCTCCTTTCCTTGTTATTTCTCAACCCTCCCAATCAAGGACCACCATGCATAGGGTATTCATCAAGTGATAGAAGATATATATTGATGTTATAATCTGTTTGTTGAAGTGTAGGTCTATATATCGGTGCCTTTGGTCCTTTTGGGACTGAGATAGTACAATTGAGGCGTAAATTTGGTCATTGGAATGGTTCAGATGACAAGTCTTCGGATGTGGAATTCTTTGAGTATGTTGAGGCAGTGAAACTAACTGGGGATCTGAATGTTCCAGCTGGCCAGGTTTTCATCTTAAAAATCTTGCAGTAACATACTTGTATATTCTGGAAAATGATAAAGTTTCTTACTAAAATGTCATTTCCTCATTTAGGTGACTTTTCGTGCCAAAATTGGGAAAGCGAGTCGAAATCCTAACCGTGGAATGTATCCAGATGAATTAGGAGTGGTAAATACATTTGCCCATTTATCAATTTCTCTCATGTTGCATCTTTAACTGGTATTCGTGTTCTTTGTTAGAATGCTGACAACAAAATAGCTACATATGAACCATAGTTATTGTCCTCATCATTATCAATTTTGTTGCTTGCTTATCTTTTCCCATGATACTAAAAATTTCTCAGATATGGCATATTGATAATTAAAAAGAAAAAAAAAAAAGGAGCTATTGCTGAAGCTGAAACATGGTTCCTCACATAATTCTGCACTTTGGTTGCTCTACTCTCTATGAAAAACATCAGAAATTACATAGCAGAGGAAAATGTGATGCACTATTTACAGATAGTAAGAATCATTTGGCTGCATATCCATGAAGTGCATCATAAACTTGACCATGAGGTGTTAATGGTTTTGTCAGTACATTCTTCTCTTTCCTTAACCATAGTTTATCCCGAATTGAATGTACATTTTGATCAGAATCATAAACAAAGCAACTGAGCCATGGATCTAACCCATATTTTATGTCATGAGTGCTAGTGCTTTGTAGATAAATTCATTAGTTGTGCAAGTTCATTTGTACCAATTTGTAAATTGCATCTTAAAGATGTTTGCAATCGGTTTTATCCAGGTTGCAAGTTACAAAGGTCAAGGAAGAATAGCAGAAGTTGGGTTTCAAAATCCACAGTGGGTTGATGGTGAACTCCTTCAACTCAATGGGAAGGTAACAAAATTCTTAACGATTGCCAATATTTCTCTTCATGCAATCCCCTTGATGAATTTGGTGGTAATTTTTGAAAGCTTCATTATTTTATTCAGGGCATGGGACCATATGTTAAAGGCGCAGATCTTGGTTTCCTTTACGTCATCCCTGAACAAAGTTTCCTGGTGCTATTTAACCGATTGAAATTACCAGAATAGGCTGCTTCTTTGTCCTCATTCTGATTTAGCATGAGATAAAGCATGTGATAAGATAGTAAGGTGAGTACTTTGTGTATATTGTATTTGAGAAATGAAGGCAAATTCATACAACTTTATAGGCCTTTGCACTTTACTATGTTTTTTTTTTTTTTTGAGGGGCATTTTTCCTTGTATGCCTTTCATATTTAAATTCTTTTTTCTCATGTTGTAAACCTTCTTTATTAACAAAAAATAGGGCGACCGCTATTTGTAGTGCAATTTGAGGGGGTATTTTAACTAGCAGTTTTTGGAGGTTATCAAGGCATCCGTTATTAATTTTTCCAGTGAAAAGTAGGCAGAAATTTCTGGTGGCATCAAAAGTTCAAAAGGAGGAAACTGTGGTTGTGCCATTTTGTAATTTAATACAAACTAAAGCAGCTGGTTGCAAAATTTAAAATTATTTGGAGAGATAGGAATATAAAGAGAATGATTTGAAACTTTTCTTGTGCCTTTATAGGTATATACTTACAAAATCAGTAGTGGGTGTGTAAAGCTAGCAATGGGCAAAGAATACTAAGTGTTCAATAATGCATACGTTTCTTCTCATGGTGGTTTTCATCCATGCTTGCCATTGTAAGGAATCAGTTCCCTATAAGGAAATGATAAAGTTTGTGCCTTGCTCCCTTTTAGCCTAAAAGAAATCCCACTCACAAAGTAATGCTAAATAAGTTCACTTTTTGCTTACTGCTTATAAAGTCTCTTGCTCAAAGCTTCCTCTAATTATTTTGTGTTTATTCTTTTTTTCGTTTATTATTACCTTAATCTTTGTTTTTTTAACATAATTATTTTTAGGGTAATTAACTATTCACTCCATAAATTTTGTTCAAATTATTATAATATCCTAACTGTTCGGCAAAATTGCTGATTTATTTTTAGGATTCAATGATCAATCCCGTTAAACTGCTTAAATCTTTTTTTCTAAGAAGTATCATTTTTGTTATGAAGTAAGACTAAATAGTAATTAACACTAGGAACTAGTTAAAAACACTGAATTAAATGCAAAAGATCAAATAGTTAAATATTACGTGTAATTTAAAAATAAGAAAACACTTTTTGGATGGAACAATTAAGATGATGTTTGGTTGGGGGTAAATAGACTAGGGAAGGGCAATTTCTTAGGAAATGTATTAAGTGTTTGTATTTAATTTGCATTATCAATTTACTTCTGGGAAGTAGATCGATCAATTTTGAACTTGAAAGATTTTATAAATGGTAGGATCAGAAAATAATTTTGACCGAAATTTAGGGGCTAAATAAATAATTATTTTTATTTTTATGGATGCTTTCATAATTATTTGAAAATAAGAGGGAGATATGTGCAATTTAGTGATTTTTTGGGTACATATATTACTATTTTGCTAAGAATCACACGTCAAGTCTCTGTCTTGCATAGCGTGTAATATTTTACGTGGAATCTCACTCTCAAGTAAGA
The DNA here is from genome assembly GCF_041381405.1 of Jatropha curcas. Classification (NCBI taxonomy): domain Eukaryota; kingdom Viridiplantae; phylum Streptophyta; class Magnoliopsida; order Malpighiales; family Euphorbiaceae; genus Jatropha; species Jatropha curcas. Next base: position 5,316,671 of record NC_143160.1, on the reverse strand, counting down.
GTTAAAATCTAGTGCGATTGCCACTCCATCGTCATTCCAAGCGAACGAATAATATAATGCCACGTCATTAAAGGTAAACTATTAGCCCATTGCAGGTCTTGTTCATGCTAAGAAACTTGTACTTTGCCATACCTGACTTAGAACCTTCACTTTATTATGCCACGTGGTCAGAGTCCCCACTAGCATTTCAAACTTATTTTGAAGCTTCCTTCAACCTTTTCTTTTTTCTTGCTTCCCAAACAGTCACTCACTTTGTTCGTTAAATTCCGCGAAATCATAAGCAAAATTAAAAATCCATGGAAACCAAACCCAAAAACAGAACTCAAAATCCACTCAACATGAAACGATCGTCCTCTTCCAATTCGGATCCACGCTCTCACTTTGAATCGCCACTCTCTCCTCTCCGAAGCAACTCACCCCTCCCCTCCGACCAGGGCGATCCGCACGAGTCTCCTCCTTTTGTTTCTCCAATGAACTCGCCGGGTAGGTCTTCCCCGGTCGATAACTCCATGGCAATCGTTGCTGTTGATAAGTTCACTCAATGTACTCCCCAGCCGTCACCCCTGCCACCGGAGAATGTGTATGCTCAGGCTAAAGCTCAGTCTCAGGCTCCACCTTTGATGATGAACAGAGCTGTGAGAGAAGAGGGGCATCCAGTTAGGGGAAAGATGAGGCCTGATGAGAGATCGGCGGCGGTGGAGACATGGAGATCAAGGAGAGAGGATATGATGAAAGTCGCTGAATTAGGGTTTAGAATTAGTGAAGTTGTCTTGTGCTTGATTTCGTTCTCGGTTATGGCGGCTGATAAGACTCAGGGGTGGAGTGGCGATTCCTATGATCGATACAGAGAATACAGGTATATGATTATTATGAATTTGACGGAGAGGTCTTTTGTAGCTGTTCAATTTAGTTCCTTAAAAAATTATAGCTTTAGCCGTTTCGAAAGTAGCTACTTAAGAGCAGAAATTGAATGCTTTCTACTAAAGGAACAAGTATAAATAGTTGTATATAAATTTTTAATAAAATCATAAAATATCAATTTTTTCTATGAAAAAAAAAAAATCGTATTTGCACTCTCTGTTTACCTGCTTTAACAATATGTTTGCCCGTGTTCGTTGAATAATTATGTCAGAATTGTTTCCTGAGGTCTTTCTTTTCCATATTATAATGTAGTTATTCAAATTTTTTGGCTATCAAAGATAGGAACCCAAAAGAGAATTACAGCTCAGACTTTTGCTGCACATAATATCTTTTGCTATCTGCTGAAATTTCTTTGAATTGGCATGTGAGATACCCCCTTACCTCTTTTCCCTAATTCAGGTGTTGCTTTGGCTAACTCAATGATTTACTTCTTGAAGTGATTTTGTTCCTTGGTTGAACTCATTTGATCAGGTATTGCTTGTCTGTGAATGTTATTGCATTTGTATATTCGGGGTTTCAGGCTTATGATCTATCCTACCATCTGGTCTCGGGGAAACATGTGATCCGTCACCACCTCCGCCGTCATTTCAATTTCCTCATGGATCAGGCAAGTACTCGTGCCCAGTATTTATGTTAAATTTCATACATTCGGTATCAGTAACTGTCTTAATGTCCCCGCTGTCTTGGGATGTTCAATTCAGCTCACCTTGTAGTCTCAGTGAGAGTAGAGTCTGAAGAGTATGATTTCTGCAGAAACATGTCAATAGCACAGTAGACTGCTACTTTCTTTAAATTATTGTAAGGCATGTCATTCTGATTCTAACTTGTGATTTAGAGTTTTAAGAGAGATATGAGTTTAATCTCTTTAGTGCTGGGTTTGCCAGAGGTAATTTAACAAGCAATGTGTTGCTTCTTGTACTAGTTTAATGATTATCTAGAATAGGATGAACATGCACTCGGCTTTTCAGGTGTTTGGCTGCAGCCTTTGATCTTATGGTAATAACGTTTTGAATTGAGTATGGAAAAGCATACATTCAGTGGATGGTCATCCTATTGCTGGTAGAACTCCTTATTAGTTTGGCTGATAATTTTGACTGAACGTTAGTAAGCATCTCTAATATGGTGCATTAGTTAAGTCTTTTGTGCGATTGATTAATTATTTGTTATTGGCCGTAAAGAACTTGGGTTAGATGTACGAGTTTTATTCAGTGGATGTGTTACCGCCTTGTGCTTTTTCCCAACTATAGTTTGTGATCCTTAATCTCTAATTTGCATGCTGGTAAATAACCTTATGTTAATCATAGGCGCGATTATGAATCACCTATGTGCTATTAGGGGGACTGAATGGTCTTATACATAACTGATGTGGTTCCCATAATTTAAAACCAAACTAACGTACATGGATGGATTAATGTATTTAAAATGATTTGACATATTAGCATTTACTTTGTTGGTTCATCTGGCAGATATTAGCATATCTTCTGATATCAGCATCATCAGCAGCAGCTACTCGTGTTGATGACTGGCAATCTAATTGGGGCAAAGATGAATTCACAGAGATGGCTAGTGCTTCTATCGCAATGGCTTTCCTGGCATTTATTGCCTTTGCTGTTAGCTCCATTTTTTCTGGTTACAACCTATACAACAATGCTGCGACTTGATCTCAGAAGCACTTTTCAGATTCTATCTAATAACACTGAGAAAAGGAAACAAGAAAATGCCAAATGCAATACATTTTTTATGGTGTACAGAGACAGATAGGAGAAATTTATTTTTCAACCTTTTTTTTTTTTTTTTTTTTTGGTGTTTTTCCCTCTTTTCCTCTTTATTTTAGCAATAGAGAAAGACATAAGAATTTGGATTTTCTGATGTATATGAAAACCGCGTACCCTATAAATAATAGAGCATTTTAGCTGGTATTGTTTTATTTTTCGCTATATCTAACGGGTGTTTGCCCCTGCAATGACTTTGTAGCTACCTTGATCATTTGTAGTTTGGGCCTAGTTGTTGATGCATACTGCCAAACATACATGATGCATACACTTTAAACAAATCTGGGCTCAAGGCCCATCAGTCATTGGGCTTTGTAAGTGCACTTTAGGCCATTGACTGATCACTTGACCTTACACTGGGCAACACCTTTTTCTGTTTTGGGTCCAAGAGACATAAACTGGATATGTGGGCCAAGAATGAATAATTTGTGGCAAAGCTTTTGTAAAAAATTTCATGGCAATCTGGGCTTTTACTTTATCCATTAATCATTTTAATTTATAAAATTAAATCTATTAAATATTTTATTTAATACATTGAATATCTCAACTTGTAAAATTAGATTGATTAAATATTTATATATTGAAAAAATGTAAAAATTATAATTTAAAAAATTATATTAATAGCGTACAAAATCAATATTTTACATATAAAAGCTTAAAAACCTAAGTATTTATTGTTTTTAGTGTAAGAACGTGTGAAATTATTATAAAAAGTAAAATTTAAGGTGTCATAAGATCGATTAAACTTTAAAATGATAGGAGATTTTTTTTTTTTTTTTCAAAATTTAGGGAGTAAATTATGTATTTCACCGAAAAAAAGAAAGAAAGCATGGTGTTTTGTTTTGACAGTCTTGGCAATCAGCTGTTATTGTGAAGAAGTGAGTCAGAGTGGGACAATGGCATTGAAGAAAATGTTAATGATTGTTAATATGAAATGAGGTAACTTAACATTACTATCAATTTACCTGTCGAATACCATAATAACAACATAATACAAAGGGAGACAAACTTTTCTCACATCACCCTTTAAATTCCCCCCACCAAAAATAAATAAATAAGGAAAATATTTATTATCATGAGTATTATTATAAAATACCATAGCCCACCTATGATTTATGGTTGCAAAGGTGGACACTCACATCAAGGATTAATTAATCAGATTTTGACGGATCATGTCCTAATTCAACAACCATGATCCTTCCTATGGGCTATAATGCTGTTATTTTTTCCTAAATTATTACATGTTTTTATGGGCGAAATAATAACGTGGATTACATAATAAGAGATAGCGTCCTTCTCTTGAAAATAAGAGTGGACGAGAGGATTTGAACTCGAAACCTTTTACTTCTCGTATAAATAAGAAGACCAACCAGACCACCATTTGATTGATGCAATAATATTGCTATCGATGGTGCTTTTCCGTTTTGTGTCAAACAAATCAGCCTAATCAAGAAGGCTTTCTCTTTTTTATTTTTTATTTTTTAAAAAAAAGGAATATGACAAAGCATACAATCAATTATTGGATTATTATTCATTAAGTTGCGATCTCTAATTCTCTATGATTAGATGCTTTTTTGTATGTAATCAAATATCCTAAAGACGTCATTTTTGAAATTAACTTGGCAAACTTATCATAATAAACTTTGAATTTAAGCGATGTAAAGAGTAGTAAAGGAAATATATGGTTTTTATTAATGAATTAATTATAAACTCATTTTATATTTAACTTATGATTAATAGACGTCATTTTCAGGTGAATTTTTTTACCTATAATTATGAAATTTAAAACTTGAAATTACACTATTAAAAAAAAAAAATTATCTGAAGACCACATCCAATTATGAAAGTATTGGTTATGAAAAGGGCATGGAAATTCTCTCTTCCCCATGAAATAATTAACAACTCCAAAAGAAAAATAAAGAAAAAAATAATTAAAAAAATTTTCACGTGGTGTCCTTCATCAGCCATGTTCATGCAGTTTCTGCTCTGAGTTAACTACTTGACAAATATTCTCTATCATACCCATATTTTCTTTTCCATCATTCATCTATACATTACATATTTGATATTTCCCTTCTACGCATCAATTTTTGATTTGAGCTTTTGCTGATTCAAAGAAAGACATGGATGTATCACCCGACTTCTAGCTTTATATACATAACGTACAAGCAATACATGGTGCCACCTTTCCTATATTAATCACTTTATTATCAATCTTTAAGTACTCTACCAACCTTGATTAAGTACGGTTTAAGTATATGTCATTTGTCACAAGTTACCTCTAGCTAATTCCATCTTGATTAGCTTAATCCATCTAAATGAAAAACATTAATTTCTTATTAGTTATTAAGTATATTATTTATTTTTGATAATATTTTTATGTTAGTGTATTGTGCAATATATTTGTGTGGACAAAATTCACATATGTGGTTTCCTCTATGACATAATCTCTGCCAATCATTTTTTTTTTTTCTCAAAAAAATAAAAAATCGGATAGGCACCATGCATTGGCAAATATTATCCAGTAACCAGTTCATCACTATAACATCAATGCATGTGCATGTCAGAATATTATGCAAAAGTATAAAATCAGCAGAGGATCAGTTTTTATTTATTTTTTTTTAATTGTCAATAATTTGCAACACTCTTAATTTTTCTTTTTTCTTTTTTTTTTTTTTTTTTTAATAATGTTATCTTTTGGTAGAAATGAGACAAAATTAATTAAGGATATATTAGACCCAATTGATGATGACTTATTACCTGTAATTACTAAAATATCATCATGGCTTCTGGTGTTGGTTTTATTAGCACTCCTATCCTATTCGTTCTTATATTTAAACATCTAAGTAATTTTATATTAGAGGATCAAAAGTTTGTTGCCGTTTAAGATTCATGTTAATTAATTAATTAATTAATTTAAGACGAAGGATCCCACATTTGTTAATGCTAATCCTACCTTCTAATAGGGCGTTTGAGGATCACTTTTAACTTATTAGAAAAGAAAAAGAAAAAGAAAAAGAGCAATTATTAGAAAGTAAAACAGAGTAAAAGACGTATGGTGCAGAGCACATGAATTAGGAGGAGGAGACAAATAGAGAGCCAAAAACCGAGTATGTCCTAAGAGTTGCCGGCTCTACGGTGGGAAATGCCAGCCCCAATCCACCCCACTGCTTCTGCTGGTGGAGCGTGACCCACGCGTTGCCCACTTTGAGTGGGCCTCTTTTTATCGTAACAGCTTTGCAATTACTCACGCATTTATTTTTGCATTAATTAAATGAAATATTATAAATTTTTTTTAAAGAAAAAGTTTAGGTTAACTGTTAGTACTAATGCCGATGAAGAGAGAGAAAGAAGGTGACCGTATACGGAAGAGGACCATACCATACGGCTTTGTCCGACGCATCACGGATATCGTCCTGTTATAGTGGGTCCCATTCTCTCTCTATGTGCGTTTTCCGTTCGCGTTTCTGTTGTATTCTGTAATGTTGTCACACTACCCCCTCCATATATATATATATATTTTTTTCAAATTACTCAATTGCCCTTTTCCGCTTTCATCGGGCTTGCATTTCCTGTACCCAATTAACGTTCCGTTTGTCAGTTTGTGTTATAGTTGCAAAAAAATCTCCCAAATTAGTATGTAAATTACTCCTTAATTACAGATGCAATACATCTTTTTTTTTGCCATTCGTTGCTATATACAGTGATTCTGCACTGTTAGCGGCAGTTATAACAGTTTTTAAAACTCACGATCAAGGACAGTATAATTTATTATAAAGCCTATTAAGGGCACTACAACCCACCAGGAATCCAACCGCAGTCCTCTTGGTGAAATCAACTTGTGTTGTAATGTTGAAGGAAGAAGTTATTTGTCCGTATAATAGAAGTGGAATAACGATACAGTTCCCTAGCCAATGAACTGGAAACAAATAATGGCTTAGTAATAATTAATGAAAAGACGGAGGAGAAGCAACGGTAAGCTAACGAAGGAACGAAAAGCGCAAGAGGAAATGGACAAAGTCGAAAATAAGTAAAAAAAGCAAGGACAAATTGACGACGGGATGGGCAGGTGTCACCGTCACAAGACCCACTTTGTCCCCTGAGAAGTGGATCTTCGCACGTTACGAATGTTATAGCAGAAGAAATTAGTATTTTTTTTTTCTTTAATATAGTTTTCAAGAGAGAGAACCGCCAGCTCTTCGCCTATGCTCTCTCTCTACTCCTGCACACACCAGAAACAACAACAGCAGTAGCAGCAACAACAGTATTTATAGCAACCCAACCGACTCTCTTTCTCTTTCTCTCTCTCTGCTACTTCTTATCTTTCTCGCTCTAGGAATGGCCGTCTTAGTCATTCTCTGAATCCGCTCTAGCATTGGCATAGCTTCAAAGTTTGAAAAGATAAAAAAAGCCGTGTTCTTTGAGCTGTGTTTTATCCAGGATGGTAGCTTTTTCTGTTCATTAATTAACTTTTTTTTTTGTCTGATTTTAAGCTAAAGATTTGGAATTCGAAAAGGGTCATTCTCCTATAGAAGGAATCACTTTTATTTCTGGTTTAAAACAAGCCATTTTTTTTTTTTTTTCGCCGCTTGATTTTGATATGAAAAAGCAGTTTTTCTCTTTTCAAATTTGCTTTTTCTAAGTACGGAAATTCAACTTAAATGGATGATTAGGGTTTTTTTTGTTGTGTTTGAATATATTAATAGTCTATGTTTTCGAAATGTAGCTGATGGAGAACTAGTTTCAATGCTTTCGAGTTCAATTTTTTCCTTTTTGGGTCATTTCAACTGGAATTTTAAGTTTTAGCTCTGAAATTTTGGGTTTCTACATTGGGATTCTATATAGGTCAATTATTGGATGATTTTGTTAATTTTGGTTCTGACCTATGAAGAATTTATACTGGTTCAAGCAAATCTCCAACAATGGCAGATCAGGAAGGAGACTGTCTCTTGGAGAATACAAGAGAGCAGTTTCTTGGTCAAAGTATTTGGTGTCATCTGGGGCAGAGATTAAAGGAGAAGGAGAGGTAGAATGGAGTGCAGATATGTCTCAATTGTTTATTGGTAATAAATTTGCATCAGGAAGGCATAGTAGAATATATAGAGGGATATATAAGCAAAGAGATGTGGCAATTAAGATCGTAAGCCAGCCGGAAGAGGATGAGGACTTGGCTTCTATGCTTGAAAAACAGTTTACTTCAGAGGTGGCGCTGCTTTTTCGGTTAAGGCATCCTAATATCATCACTGTAAGCTCTCATTCTTCATTGGAATGTGTTTTGTGTTTTTGGTTTTATGTCATAATATATGGAGTTCTTTTTCTTATTTATTCTAATGTTTAGAATATCAAAGGAATGTGATGCTAATTTCCTATGGAGCTTGGTAGTTATGTTAGAACTCGTGAATAATGTTTCAATTATGATTATATTGATAATTTTAGCTTGTGAAAACGACACGTGCAAATGGGTTGTGACTTGTGAGATTTTATGAATTGCGAAGACGTAAGAAAGCAACCTTGTTGTAATAATAAAATGCTTAGAGTTGGGAAACGGCAGCGCACTGTCTTTGATTATAGAATAGATGCTAAGTAATTCTAATATTTATTGCTTTCTGGGTAGGTTTGTAGAACTACTCTGATAGAATTTATTGCAATCTTGCATAAAATGTCTATCAATAACTTGTTACCCATGTGCATTCTTTATTACTCCTATTATTTACCATCCGTTGAAAAGGAGAAGTTTACAACTCTCTCAATAATATACAGTTTTACTTGCAGACTTCAGTTATTGTGATCTTTTCTCCTCTTTCTGTTTATCACTTGAATTAAAAAATGGGACTTGCAGATTCTAACATTCATCTTGTCAAGAATCTTCTGTGTTTCTGATGATGGCCATAAATAGATGTGTGCTCCAGCAAGGAGGCTACAAAATGGGGCGAACATGTAATAAAAATGCATAATTAGTGATGTGGATGATTATTATCCAATATTTATGATTCTTGGAGTTATCCTCTGCATTTTTAAGCATTTAGCAGTCCTTTCCTCCAGCAATTGTAGCATAGTTCCGAATTTACTATTTGTAAATTAGTTTTGTTAGAAAACAGAAACCAATGAGATAAAGATATTATCAGATACTACGATAGCAAGTGGCATCTTTGTTATCTTTTCCAGATTGATGAGTTCGGAGAGGTGAGAGGAGATTTTAGCTCTACTCGAGACTAAGGACAGGAGAGTAACAGAAATTTGCTCGTGTACATGTCTTTTTCAAATGAAAAGAGTCCTTTTACCAATGTAACGCATAGATCAGAAATGCCTTATCAGGGCATCTGATTTATCATTGATTGCTTGGCCATAATATTACTGTGGATTAAGGTCAATGAGTTCAATTTTGTAGGAAATGCTACTGTTAATATATTAGTCTTCTGAATTTTTTACTTTTAGGGATACGTGGGAGTCTGTTTTCTGACTGTCAAGGTACTCTTTATCCTTTTGACTTTCTTCATTCAGTTTGTTGCAGCTTGCAAGAAACCTCCTGTATTTTGTATAATTACCGAGTACTTAGCTGGAGGTTCTTTGAGAAGATATCTGCATCAGCAAGAACCACATTCGGTTCCTCTCAACCTAGTTCTGAAATTAGCTCTTGACATTGCACGGGGGATGCAATATCTTCATTCTCGAGGGATACTTCATAGGGATCTCAAATCAGAAAATTTGCTGCTCGGAGAAGATATGTGTGTCAAAGTTGCTGATTTTGGCATCTCATGCTTGGAGACTCAGTGTGGTAGTGCAAAGGGATTCACTGGGACATACCGATGGATGGCTCCTGAAATGATCAAAGAGAAACATCATACAAAGAAGGTTGATGTTTACAGTTTTGGCATAGTGCTGTGGGAGCTTTTGACTGCACTGACGCCATTTGACAACATGACCCCAGAACAAGCAGCATTTGCCGTCTGCCAAAAGGTAATTCATACTATTTATTTCTGTGCATGGCATTTCTGAATTTGAGTGAAATAATTTCTGTGCATTACACCTGAGTCCATTTATGCACATACAGAAGGAAAAAATTAAAAATAGAATCAAAAGGAGCAAATCTGGCTGATTGGGCAATTGATGGTTGGCATAAGCTATAATTATGAGTTTGTCATTAACAAAAGAAGATTTTTTGCATGCTCAAAAAATTTTTTAAGATGGAAGGAGGTGGCAAATAAAATAAATAGGCTTGCATATAAAAGCTTATTTTGGGCTTGTGATGAGATCCAACATTACCAAAACGCTAGAAATAGTCATTTAAGCTGTTGGCCCTTAACATTTATATGCCCTCTACATTTTTAAATCTCAATTAATGTGGGGATATTAATTCTAACTCAAATTGTGATATATTGATTTCGAACATTTGACTTAGCAACTTCTTCCAAATTTCTACCAACTGAAATTTTGATAGAAGAAGTACATGGCCAAACGAACGAAATTCTTTTAAGAAAATGAACTTCCAAAATGACTCGAACTAGCCACTTGAGTAGCTGAACCTTAATGCTTATGTGCCTTTACATTTTAAATCCCAATTAATGTGGGATATTCTAACACAACTTGTGATATGTTAACTTCTAACAATTTGACTGGGCAACTTCTTCCAAATTTCTACCAACTGAATTTTAATAGAAAAAGCATACGGCCAAACCAACTAAACACTTTTAAGAAAATGAACTTATAGGTGTGTTGTACATTTTCATTAACAACTGTGCATAATTCATTTTTTCTAATTCCCTAGAGAATGTTCTAGCTTTTTTGAGTTTGAGATTGTTTTGAGGACAGTTAGGAGAAGTTTTTAAATTGATTATGGGACCAGCAAACCGATGGCTGTAAAGACCTGTAATTGTTTCAGGTGATCTTAGAAGAATAACAATATATGATATGGCACAAAATGTGAGATTTAATCCTAACTTGTGCAACTTTTTTTTTTTAGGGATGTTTATTCGCTTAGTTTTAGATGCTTTTAAGATGTTAATAGGATCTTATACTTTAGTATGAAATAGATCAGCAGCAACTCTTGCAGGTCCTAAATTAGAAAACGAGCTGTCTGTAGGCTGTGCTAGGGTCTGAAATGCTAGCTTCAATCATTTTTACTGGGGCATTTCATTTGATGTGGCTATTCTATTACCATACAGATACATAACATAATCTGTGAAATCGGTAGCATACTAATATTCTAGTACTTTATGATGATGATAGACCTACCATGGACAAAGCACTGTTGCCAAGGCTTTAAACTAAATTAGGACATTTAGGCAACAATCATCAGGGAGTCATTGAAGGTAAGTCTCCTCCTACAAATATTTTAGTGTTGATAGTAACACTGCAGATAATATGATGTTTATTGCATTTGAGAGAGGTTCAATTTGAATGCAATTTAGTGATTTTCCGTAGGAAGGTTTGAGCAGTTCTGCTACAGAGAATACATGTTCCAGTTACAATTATTATTATAACAGCTGTAAAGAAATCTTTTGCAATGATTACTGACCTGTATCTTCCTCACATGTGGCCATCCCTATGTTGTGGTCACCACATGTGCAGCATTGCAGTCTTGGCCATTCGCATCTGTGCAATGTTTCCTTGAAACTGGAGAAGCACATTGAATTCCAAACGTTAAGCTGCAAACTTTATTCTGGAAGTCTGAAAACATTGGTCATGTACGATAGTTTCCTAGATGTGAACGCATATCATATGCATGCAAGTGAATTAATCATACAGTGAAAGAATGTATAGAAGAATTCAGCATTTCATGTCCATGTTCTTTGTTTATAAAATATGCATTGGATGTTTCATACAAAAAGAATGTTTCTCTCACTTATATCTGATATTTTTGAGTTTTCTGCAGAACGCAAGACCACCATTACCCCCAGCATGTCCATTGGCATTTAGTCATCTCATCAATAGGTGCTGGTCAAGCAATCCAGATAAAAGACCACATTTTGATGAGATAGTTGCAATTTTGGAAGGATATACAGAGTCCTTTGAGCAGGATCCAGAGTTTTTCAAAAATTACAAACCTTACTCTGAACAAACTATTCTGCGTTGCTTTCCAAAATGGATGGTTGGCCATTGTTCTACTTCGGCAGATGACGCGTAGTTCCTTTTCTTCAATTATGCGTGATGCAAAGTGTCCCATAATTCTTTTCTTCTCTAGGTTTTTATGTTCAACTATGGTTAGGAACTTATTTGTGATTTTTTTTTTTGTTCATTTTGGGAACAAAAGTAGTTCCTCTCATTGGTACTTCCATGCTCATGTACCACATTGTGTATCCCTCTATGTACACTTGTTTCCCTCTTTATGCAATTTGGTAAAAAAAAAAAAATGAAGCTTCCAAGAGTCTTATTTAATCATATTTAGTTGCTCATATTTCAGCAAAGCAAGAATTGAAACTGAGCTCTCTAAATTCTTAAATTGCTATTTTGTCATAAGCTTTAGGTAGTTCTACATGTTGGGTTATGCTTCAGCAGGGGGAACTAAGATTTATAAGTATGGGGTAGAGGATGTTCATGATTTAGTTTGGAAGCTTTATTATTCAAACTCAATTCAATTTAAAAACGAATAAACTCATGAAAACTATGTATAAATCATATAATTCCTGCCAACGAGTGGGCTTTGATCTCCTGGCAAAAGGAAACTTACGTGTGAAGCATTATTTTGGAGATGAATAATAAATAAATAAATAATTATTGGATTATGAATTGCATATCCCTTATTTAAAGTATCAAAATCATTGGATGCCTACATGACTCCAACTTTGAGCTGTTTGGCCAAAATAATAATACTAATGTACAAGAAAGTTAGGCATCTTTACAGCACTCATCTTCTTGGTTATGACATCAAAAACTCTCAGGTGGTTGCATTAAATTAATTAATTAATTAATGAAATAAACTTATTGGATCATCCTATTTTCTTTGTGTGCCCTTTACATTTCCTACAAGAGGTTTACCGATTTAGGAGAATAAGAGGAGTATCAGTGGTATGATAGTATTTCACGGGAAGGAGAAGAAAATAAAATTTTTAAAAAATATATGTATGGCTTGTTATTACGAGTCATGTGGTAATAAATGCAGAATGAAATATTGGGGGTGTAGGGAATAGGCAATGAGGATCATGTGATAATTGGATTTTGTCATTTAGAGGATATATACAGATTTCTGCTACCAACCACACCATACATTGCCAACATTTTTGCTGCTATGAGACACAAGACGAGAGGTTTTCTGAGTACAATGCAAAGATCATTTAATGCCTCATAAGACGTAATTATAATGTTAATGCAAAAAATAGAATTGATATTATATTTTGCTTTTTAATGATTAATGAATAATTAGTCTCTAATTAGTATAATCACATTTTTTATGATTGAATCATTAACTCACTTCATCCACAGACAAAAATATAAATGAATAAAACATAGCTTTTTCTTTATGTGATGATATGAGTTGTTTTTAACTCAACTTGTTTAAGAAACTTTTAGTTAAACTATATATAAATCCTATGAGCATCAAAATTGCTTTTCTTTCCATATAGTAGAGAAGGGTTTTTTTTTTTTTTTTTCTTTCCTTTATTTTCCTCTTGTGTTAAATTTATTGAATTTAATCCCTTTAAGTAATAATTCATATTTGAACTCAGCAGATAATAAATGATTTTTGTTAAGTCAAAATTCAATATGCGAAAAAATATTTATAGAACTAACGAACCTTAATATAAAATTAGTCTCCTGCTCAAAAAGAGAGGAGATTAATCTCAAATTCAAAAAGAACATAAGAATTTCCGAACTGGATTAACATAGTTAACCTTTTTAACTCCTATTTCACATTTTTTTTTCTTCTAGTCAAATGATACATGTCTTGTTTCTTATATATTGGAAATACCCTTTATAATATTTGTGGGTTATAAAAGGAAAAAAAAAAAAAAGAGCACAGTTTGACAAGGTGACACTCACCATACCTGCTTAGATCTAAAGAATCGAAGAAGGGAAGCATACTTCATGACTACGACCTTGTGTCCATAAATGTTAAAAGATCTTAATTCTTACATTCCACCGCCCAAGTCAAAAGTCAAGAAACCCATCATTGACGTTCAAACACATACCTAATTAGACCAGAAGCTGTAGGGTCACAATTGTCTTTCAGTTCGCAGCCAAGTTACAATGCCACGTGGCAAAATCCCGTTCAACTGGAAAAAACAGAAAGAAAGCAGATCGGCAGTTGCAGGCCTTTCTCCCCCTATGGGTGGGAGAGAAGTCCCCTTTCTCTCTCTGACATTCCACCTCTGCAAAAAAAAGTAAAATAAAACAAAGAAATTTCTTTTTCTTTACTCGTTTTCATCTTCTATTTTTTATTGAATACGCATTTATTTTCAATTGCTATTTGTTTTAAAATTCCCTTATTAGCCCTACCCTTTTCATAAAACCGCTCTTGTTTTTATCTTCTTCCTACCCTCCTGCTTATATATACACACAAACCAAAAGATGGATTTTTTCTGTGTATATACATGTACCTGAAATATCTCAATCTCTATCTTTCTGTTTAGGAGTCAGAGAACATATCACCTTGTTACCTTCTTTCATGGCTGGTTTTTGAGGTATTGAATTCATTTGTCTTTATTTTCTTTATGTTACCCTTTTTACCTGTTGTTGGATTAGTTTTCACTTTTCAGAGTTCAACTGCAAGAAAATGGATTTTTGCCTTTTATTTTCTTAGGTTTCCTTTTAATTCAGTTATATTCGTGGGTTTGCGTTATTTTGTTGGCCTGTATTGATTTCTGCTAGTTGTTGCAGTTTATGATACAAGGGTTCATTTTGTTTTGGGAAAGATCCAACGAGGAAGGTCGATTTTTTTTTTTTTTGGTTACATGAAGTTTTGTTATGTAATTCGTTTGGACAAAAATTTTTGAGTTTGAGTTGAAGTTAAAGATTTGAGCTTTATGTTATCATTGCTGTTTTTGCTTTGTTTCCAATTGACCTTTTTCTTTCACATGTTAAATTATGCTTGCTGATTGGTGGACTTGTATGTGATTAGATTTTTTTAATATAAATACTCTCTCATTGTTGGATCTGCTCTGACAACTGTTTGATAGAGCTATTCATTCTATAAAATGTTTGCTGCAGATAATTTACTAAAATTCAGTGTTTCGCTTGATTTGGGTATATAAAGATGCCTGGCATTGTTACAGATGGAATTAATGGGGAAGCTGTAGTTAATGATCATGAAACGAATGGAAATTTTGTGTCCATTAAAGAAAATCCAGTGTCGAATAAGTCCCCTAGTAGTACATTGAGTCGACAAAGTCCACGCAGCACAGCCGTAGATCTTCCTGCTGGTGGGATGCCTGTTGGTGATGTAGTAAATGATAAGGTGGCTGTCCACGGTGTGGTTGACACCTCGATTGAGCAGCTTTATGAGAATGTGTGTGATATGCAGAGTTCTGATCTCTCACCCTCGAGGCATAGTTTTGGATCTGATGGTGAAGAGTCTAGGATTGATTCGGAGTTGCGTCATCTTGTTGGAGGGGAGATGAGGGAGGTTGAGATAATGGAAGAGGAAGAGGTAGATAAGCCAGAGGATGACAACCATAGTAATACCTCATCTATGAAGGGCGGTTCATCTGAGAGTAAGAAGTCCGGGAAATTGGACAAGAATGCAAGCACGAAATCCTTTTCTTCAGGCACCTCAAAAAAAGGTTCTCAGTTAGCATTGGAATCTGAAGCATCATCAAAGATGAGCCCCAATAGCAAAAGTCCTCCAGAGAAACCACCTATTGATAAACGAAATGATAAGAATTTGAAACAGGCAAATGGAGGAGTTAGAACAATGAAGAAACGGAGGAATTCTCCATTGGGAGGATCCAAGTTACAGAATGGAACTGAGGATGAATCAGGGTTGGACAATCCTGATCTTGGACGATTTTTGCTGAAGCAAGCAAGGGATTTGATTTCTTCAGGGGATAATCCACAGAAGGCTCTTGAATTAGCTCTTCGAGCAGCCAAGTCATTTGAAATTTGTGCAAATGGGAAACCCAGTTTAGAATTGGTGATGAGCTTGCATGTTGTGGCTGCAATATACTGCAGCACAGGCCAGTATAATGAGGCGATCCCTGTCCTTGAGCAATCTATTGAGATTCCGCTGATTGAAGAAGGACAAGAACACGCCCTTGCTAAGTTTGCTGGCTATATGCAGCTGGGAGATACTTATGCAATGCTGGGCCAACTTGAGAATTCAACGAAGTGCTATTCAACAGGGTTAGAAGTCCAGAAACAAGTTCTGGGAGAAACTGACCCTAGAGTTGGCGAGACCTCTAGGTATTTGGCTGAAGCCCATGTTCAAGCATTGCAGTTTGATGAAGCTCAGAGGCTTTGTCAGATGGCTTTAGACATTCACAGAGAGAACGGGGCACCTGCTTCTCTTGAAGAGGCAGCAGATCGGAGGCTCATGGGTCTCATATGTGAAACAAAAGGAGATCATGAAGCTGCTCTTGAGCATCTTGTTTTAGCCAGCATGGCAATGGTGGCAAATGGCCAGGAACCTGAGGTTGCCTCTGTTGATTGTAGCATTGGAGACACTTACTTATCTTTGTCCAGATATGATGAGGCTGTTTTTGCTTATCAAAAAGCTCTCACAGCTTTTAAGACCACAAAAGGAGAGAACCATCCAGCTGTTGGTCAAGTATTTGTACGCTTGGCTGATTTGTATAACAAAACTGGGAAATTTAGGGAATCTAAATCATATTGTGAGAATGCCCTTCGGATCTATGAAAAGCCTATTCCTGGGATCCCTCCAGAGGAGATTGCAAGTGGTCTTACTGATGTTTCTGCTATCTATGAATCAATGGGTGAACTTGAGCAGGCAATCAAGTTGCTGCAGAAGGCATTGAAAATATATGATAATGCCCCCGGTCAGCAGAGCACAATTGCTGGAATTGAAGCCCAAATGGGGGTGATGTATTACATGCTGGGGAATTACTCGGAATCTTATAACTCCTTCAAAAATGCAATTTCTAAGCTCCGTGCAAGTGGAGAGAGGAAATCTACTTTCTTTGGCATTGCGCTTAACCAAATGGGTCTTGCTTGTGTGCAGCGTTTCTCTATAAATGAGGCTGCTGAATTGTTTGAAGAAGCTAAGATTATTTTGGAACAAGAGTGTGGACCATATCATCCTGACACTCTTGGGGTGTATAGTAATCTTGCTGGTACTTATGATGCAATGGGCAGGTGTGCAACCCTTACCAATTCTTTTAGTTTCATCTCCTGCATGCATCTACCAAAACTTTGCTCTCTATTCTGTGCAAAGCATTTTTTCACTTTTTAGTTGTTTACTTTACTGTCTTACAAACAAATGACAATTGATAAGGTGTAGACTTGCTTTATTTGTTTCACTTGATAATCCATATGTTCACAACTCTGGAAATTTTGTTTGTAACTGTGTATTACCCTCTCTCATGGAGTTTCGATTGGTCAATATGCATCCTTAATGCAGGTTGGATGATGCAATTGAGATCTTGGAGCATGTTGTTGGGATGAGGGAGGAAAAACTTGGGACAGCAAATCCAGATGTTGATGATGAGAAGAAAAGGTTGGCTGAGTTGTTGAAAGAAGCAGGCAGAGTAAGAAGCAGAAAAGCTCGGTCACTTGAGAAACTCCTTGATTCAAACCCTCATAGCGTAAACACAGACGGTATTGCAGTATCGTAAGGAATAAGGATACTTTATACATATATATTTAAACTGAATATAATGTATTATTGAACTTAATTTAAGACGAATGAAAAGAGAAAGAATAGATGAATGAAGTTCCACTGTTTTGGTTAGATTCTTATTTTGGGTGAAGGTTGTGGGGGAGGTGAGCAAAATAACTGCAGCTGCAGATTTGGTTGTATTATTAATCCCATTCTTATATTTTTATCAAAAGGCTATTATATTTTGTATCACACTGGTTTAATTATTTATTAGTGTAAATCCTTAGTTGTATATATATATATTTCATGATCAAGAAATTGCTGCGTACTTGTTTTGAGAACTTGTAACAGTTCATCAAATACAAAGAAAGTCAGGCCATAATTTTGGCATAAATATATTTTTCCTTCAATCTTAGGGAATTTGAGTATCGGAAATTGATTATGTTTACTCGTCTGTTGCAGCTAACATAATCATAGGCTTCCCATCATGGCTTAATAACTGCAATTAAATATAAAACTTCAAAAGAATAAGAAAATGATTGATTCCGCTCTGATATCTGAATTATTAGATACATCTTTCTAGTTCTGTAGCAAAACAATTACATACAGAAGAGATTAACGCACTACTTATAATATATATATACACACTAAGACCACTTCTGCATCTTTCTTTAATAACTAAGCAATTAAGGGACCACCTAATGACAGACGATGAAGTTCATATTCTGCTGCGCTCTACTCTTTAGCAATTATCTTCACAGTAGAACACTTGGATTGAAGGTTTCCAAGTAAAAATCTTGATAAAATTATCCCTTCGTAATCATTTCACGTCTGGGCTGCTCATATGCCAACATGTTTTCTTGCGGCATTGACAACAAGAGAGAGGCATATCGAGAGACATATGCTTCAAGTAGCTCAAATGTCCTAATCTATTGTACTCCAGGCAGACAGCGTCCCATAATTTAAAGTTGACATTACTTCTATATTAACCAGTCACAGTTTGGCCAAGTGATCGGGAACGTGCCACTTGTATATCATAAGTGCGAACATTTTTCTCAAGAATCTTGCTGTGATGTAGCATCAGTTGCCTCCGCAGACATAAAATCGATGTTGACCGAACAGTTCATGACACCCTAATCATGCAGAAGTGTTGAGACTTAAAAGAGTTCAGAACTTCAGATTCCATTCTTATAAAGCAAATGCAGCTAAGATAAAGAAGAACAGAAGTAGGATTTCAAGAAAGACACTTGGACTTACCTCCATTCCAACAAAATGACGGAAAATCTTCACTGAAGTTATCTGGGATCAAGCTTTTCACCTCTGTTTTTTCTGGCAGATATGTTAAAGTTCTGCATCAGCTACATTTGCCTGGAAGTAAATATATTAAATGAACAAAATTGGCAGAACTAAACTGTAAATAAATATCTAGAGCTGTGCCTAGGTTTTACTTGGTTTCTAGGGAATCAAAACCAAGCGATTGCATTTGCATTTTTCTAAGAGTTATCCCAAATCTCCATCATTCATAACTGGTTGCCTTTCCCGTACTCTTGGCACCAAAAGGTTATTGAATAATTACTATCACTGGAGAGTTCAACTATCCTTTCAACTTAAATGGTTTAATCCAAAGGCATCAAAACGTCATGGTCTTCCTTTACCTCAGCCTCATCAGGCCCAATTGTTGCTGACAACAAATGAGGAACATAACCCAATCTTCTCATCTCCAGTGTTAAATTTTCAATTGTAGCATAAATGATCTCAGATTGACTGTGTGAGGAATCACTGGCAATAAATATATGAATGCCGTTATTAACTTCAATCCAACTGCATCCAGGCTGCTTTTTAACTCCTATACATTTAATTTCTGTTCTAACTTGAGTAACTTCATTCAATTTCCCTGAATCTTCATATAAATTTGCGAGAAGGACGCGGTAGCCAATATTATTAGGATCAAGTTCAAAAATATGATTAGCAACAACTTCTGCCAGCTTAACATCACCATGACTTTTGCAAGATCCAAGAAGTGAACCCCATACTCGGTCATCTGGGGAGCAGGACATTGCCATTATCAGATTATATGCTTCATCCAGATGACCAGCTCGGCCAAGAAGATCGATCATGCAAGTATATTGTTCAACTCGAGGATCAAGGTTATAGTCTTTTACCATGCTATCAAAATATTTCCATCCCATTTCAACCTTCCCAGCATGGCTACAAGCAGAAAGGACAGCAGTAAATGTAGCGTGGTCAGGCTTCATACCTGCTTCTTTCATCTTTTCAAATAGAGCAAACATTTTATCAGTATGACCATGCATTCCAAAACATAACATAATTGAGTTCCATGATACTTCATCTCTTGCAGGCATTTTGTCAAATACTGTCCACGAGCTATTTACGTCGCCACATTTAGCATAGGTACTTATTAGAGAATTGCTCACAAGAATATTGAACTCAAACCCATGCCTTAAAAGATAGCAATGCAACTCTTTACAAAGTACAATGACAGATAAGTGAGCGCAAACAGAGAGAATACATGCCACTGTTACAGTATTTGGTTTTATTTGTTCAGATTGCATATTACGAAATTCCCTTAAAGCTTTATCTGCATACTCATTTTGAGCAAATCCAGATATTAGGGCATTCCAGGATACCAAATCCCTGGTTGGTAATCTATAGAAAACTTCTTGAGCAGACTCCATGTCTCCACATTTTCCATACAAATCAACAAGGGCACCACCAACAAATATATCGGAATCAAAACCTAGTTTTACTGCCAATCCATGGATTTCCATGCCTTTGGGCTTAAGAACCAAGGATGAACATGCCCGTAGGGCTGCCAAAAGGATGACAGAATCGGGAAATCTATACTCCAACAAGAAGTCTTGAAATAATTGCAATGCCGCATTTGAATAATCATGCTGGGCACAGTTCGATATTACCGAACCCCACATGACTAAGTTATAATTTTGAGATTGTCTGAAAATTTTCAAACCTGTTTCAGGATCACCACATTTAAAGTACATCTCCATTAGAGCTGTCACAACTCTTATATCACTTTCGAGCCCAAAGCTGTGAATGATTCCATGGATCTGCTTCCCAACTGCTAAATTCAAAGATTGTGAGAGCAAAACTAAAATAGCAACCAGAGTTGAGGAATCTGGGTTAATCCCTAGTTCCAACATCTTGGTGAATGATTCCCAAGCCAATGAAAGGCACTCGTTTGAAACATATCCCAAAATTATCACATTCCATACAACTCGATTTTCCCTAACTAATTCTTCATCAATACTTCTCTTAAAAACATGTTCAGCATTCTTTATATCCCCACATTTCATGTACATGTCAATCAATCCACCAACCAAGAATTCATCAAAATCTAACCCACTTTTCACAAGGAACCCATGAATCTCTTTCCCACAAGACAAGAACTTCAAGGAAGCGCATGATGAGAGAGCAGATAGACAAGCTACCCGATTTAGGTATATCCCACCGACTTCCCTGATCATCCAGCTAAACCTCATCAACGAATTTGCATAACCTCCTGATTGGCAAAACCCAGATATCATAGAATTCCACGAAACTAAATCTCTCCTTTCCATTTTCTCAAACATTTTAACTGCATCCCTAACTGCCCCACATTTCCAATACATACCCAAAAGCGAATTTTTAATGTATATATCTTCTAAAACTCCCAACTTTAACAAATGCCCGTGAATTTCCTTGCCCATAGTAATATCAAGAAGGCCACCAACGGCTTTAATTAGACAGGGAAAGAATTGAAACTTCTCTACAGGAAAACCACATTCAAGCAAATTAAGGTATACCACGATTGCATCTTCAAAAAATCCATTATCTGTACACTCTTTAATCTTGCTATTAACCAGTGAAATATCAATGATAGGCTTACTGCTAAAAAACCCACGAATATCACTTGATTTCTGAAGTTGATTATTAGAAAACGGAAATGAAGCGAAAAAACTATTTCGAAAACTACAAGAAATTGCAGGGTTCTTTGTGCCAGACACGACATGGTTGGGACTGTAAATAGCTACCTTATACTGCACTGACCGACGATGTTGGTCGTTGCAGTGAGCGTGCAAAGGTAGTGACTTTGGGTTGACTGATCTCACAGTTTCCATTCTTGCCTTGGCCAAGAACTGCTAGGCGGTGATAGTTTTTACTTCTCTTGCCTTTAAGAACTTTTTCTGGGACAAAATTACCCTTATTCGTTCAAAGGAATTTCAGTCATACCCACATATATTCAGCTCCTCTGCCTCCAAATTCCCTCCTAATTTCCGTCGCCATTTGTCGTCCGGTGCTGAGTTTATAAGAATGGAAGCTAAACCCTCAAGTTCGCCGACGAGCCTTGTCGATAAGTTAGTTGTGAGTTTTATCTTCTCTTCCTTGCTATTCCGATTCTCTCCTCTAAGTTTACTATTCTTCTTGTTTTTTTTTTTCGCTTATTTTTGGAAATTGTGTGATTTAGGTGCCAGGAGATGTGGTTATTGATCTTTCCACCATGAGTAACCAGACTATCAAGCTCGGTGGCGGTCTGCGTCAGGTTCCTCTTTTAACGTTTTGATTCCAAATTTTGTTCTTCGTTTTTCGTTTTTCGTTTTTTGTTTGTTGTGTGCGCGCGTATTCGTCTTGTTAGTTCGTTTTATTTTTTGATTAGTTTTTGTGCATTAGTGTCATAATTTTCGCCAAGGTCATTTTTTTGTTAATAACTGAAACCATGGCATGCTTCTGCTTAAAAATCCTTTCAACTGAAATTTTATGGTGTGCACGTGCTAGTATCTCCTCTGAATTATGCCTTTTACTGAGAAGAAAAGATCTTGTCTTTCAAAATTTGGAGCGAACTTGTAGCTTAACTATATAATGTCAAGGGCATTGCCTGTTCGATGTTTGGTTTGATTATACTGTTAAATGTCATTATAGTGCCGTCTCCAAATTAATAGTTAATTCTTGTTCTGTTCTTAATCCATCCAAGAGTTTCTACAAATGTAGTTAGCATAGTTATTACCTTCCCAATCCTAAATAAAATAGAAAATGTCGATGTATTTCATTTTTATGAGAATGCACTGGCATTTGTTTTGGTTATTTTCTAGGACTGTGATGCTATCTCTGTCACGAAGTCTGGAAAATTGAGGTTCTCGAAGCCAAATAAATATTGGGTGGAAGGCTCCCAGAAAAGGGTAAGTATGATTATACACTGAGTATTAAAAAGATGAACTATCATTGCCTATCAGCTCATGTTCTAGGAAGTTGTGACTTTTATTTCTCTCCTATTTGGTGATCAAAGTGTCTGAATATTGTTCAAGTTCTTCTATCATCATCTTAACCATGAGAATCTCTGTATGCTACAGAATGTATTGTACTGTCTCCTATTGCACCTCACTTTGACCTGTTTTTTCTTTTTCTGATTTTTTATTGGGCTGTGAGGAGGAGATTGTTATGCAAGTCAAATAGGATTGAATTGTTTGCATGTTTTCAATGTAGTCTGGGTGGAACAATGTGGGTTATGGCACTATGGCAGAGATGTTGGATTTGTCATAATGAGGTCCTTCTATTTCCTCTTAAATTTTTACATGTTCAACTCATTTTGGCTAGATTTCGATTTGTTTGCACTGAATTAACATTCTTTTAAGGAAGATACAGATTCATAATTTTGGTTGCGTAAGTTTTTTTACATTGATAGGGATCCTAGATCATATATTTCAAGGTTTAGTTCCTAATATCCCACTGAAGAAACACGGTAAATATTTTCATGATGATCATCTAGTTCATTGCCTTTATGCCTAAAAATATTTTTCTTTTTCTTCTATCCTTCGTCAGATGTTGTTGTTCCAATGATTTTTTTAAGAGGAAATTGTAAGATTGGAAGTAGGCTTGGATTGTAATATTTATCTTGTTTTATTTCTTACATTACTTTTGAATAGATTTGTAGAGTTCAAAACTTAAGATATCCTTGCATATGATGGTCTATCTGATTGCTTCTGCAGTATGTGCCTTGTGCAGAGGATAGTGTCCTTGGAATCGTGGTCGACTCCAAAGCAGAAGTAAGTGATTCAATATGCTTTGTGTTATGAATTTTGGTGGTGTTGGTTCATTTGTGATAGTCGTATTCAGATTTGTGTTATAACTTGTCATGTTGTTTTAGACAAAGTGGGAAAACATGGTAAATTTGGCATCAATAAATACTCACTGTTTTTATTTTGTTGAAGGGCTATAATGATTGTAACTGAATAGCTGTGAGACAAATTGAATGTTATACAATAACAAAAGAAACCTAAAGATTCTCTTAGTAAGCACATAGCTGGAACATCTTTAAAAGATTTACTTCAGTTTCTTTTCTTGATTCTCTGCACCAAAATATTTTTCATCTCCTGGAAAAGTCTTCTACTCAAAAGTTGCACAATACACTACTCTAAACTGATAAATAATTCTTCATGTTGGTGAGCCTACTATCCACCCTGCAGACTGAATGAAAATTAATCGGTTAGGAAACAAGTAGTAACATCTAGTGATCCCCATGCTCATTGTTTTGAGATGAGCTTTTGTTTACTTGCATTCGATTGGAATTGCTATGATTTTGAGCAAGAATGTAGATTTTTCATTTGCAAACCACCTTCACCTTCTATCTCCCACCCTCCATGTCAAGTGCTTGTTTTATATTTCTTCCACGTTATTATGCCCTTTATCTTCATTTCAATGTATTTATGTCAATTTTCCATTTCAATGTATTATTCAATTTGATTGTGGGTGATATTATTTTGAGAACATTTTTTTTTTTAACATATTCTTTGTTTGCAGAACTTTCTTGTGGACATAAAAGGACCTACCTTGGCATTTTTGCCTGTGCTTGCATTTGAAGGAGGCACAAGGAGAAACATACCAAAATTCGAGGTGCTTACTATATAGAGTTATCCATCACTTGCAAAGATAGCATGATCTATCAAAGTATAGTGAGATTTGTCAAATAGTCTTAAATCATATTGTGAACTTAGAAATCTCTATAATCACACCCTGCGCTGTGACCTTTAAGCAGGAATTGAAGGAGAGAGGGTGGTAGCTCCAAAATTTTTAAAATTTTTTACCATGTAAAATGGTGCCCTCTTTCTCTTCCTCTCTCTCTATTCCCTTCTCCCTGAATTTTGAAAAATTTTCTTGGCTCCTCCAAGTTTTCAACTGTGGATTCACCACTGGCTTTAATATCAAGACCATGCTTTAACATGCTACTATATCAAAGCCTGGAATTTTATGAGCAGTTGCAATTGGAAATCCTGATTAAAATTTCTTTTTCTCGTTTATAATCTTCGAAAAATGAGGGAGTTGAAGGATACTTTTAATTAGAAATGGTTTATGTACTCAATGTTTATAGACAACAATAATTGTATAAGTTGCAGTTAAAACTATTCAACCTTATGTATAAAACTTCTTTCCAAGATACTTACATAGTGAACTAGTAATGCTTAACTATTTTGTATACATGTGCATGAAATTGAAATTTTTATTGTGTCCTTAAAACCTTACATCAAACTTTTTGCATAAAAGATGAGTTGGAAGGCATTTCAGAAAGAAAATTCGATGAGAGTGGGTGTTGAATAGGATATCCAAGTTAAAGAATAGGGTTGACATTTTAGTGTTTAACACTGTTCAGTTTTCACTTACTCCCATCCTTTGTTATTCGTACTGTATGTCTGAAATGTTTCTTTTGCCACTGCCTTTTGGCACAGGTCGGTACGTTGCTTTATGTTCGGGTTGTGAAGGCAAATCCTGGAATGAATCCCGAGTTATCATGCACTGATGGTTGGTTAACATGCATTATTTATAGTTCATACGCATGCATTCTTTATTTTGGTGAATTACTAGAGTATTATTAGGTCTCTAAATTTTATGTGATTTTTAGCCAGTGGGAAAGCAGCAGAATTTGGTGTCCTCAAAGATGGCTACATGTTTGAATGCTCAACTGGTCTGTCAAGAATGTGAGGCATCTTCTCCCAGTTTAACTTTTTGGAGATAGAAAACCACTGTCTTAGCATGATTACTTTACAGAAAAATTATGAAGCTACCATCTCTCTCTTTCATTATCGTGTCTGACCTTTCATTTAATTTTAGGTTGTTGAGCTCACCAACATGTCCAGTTCTTGAGGCTCTTGGCAATAAGCTCTCCTTTGAGATAGCAGTTGGCTTAAATGGCCGCGTTTGGGTACGACCCTTTCTGCAACGCTGTAGTATTTACTTTCGATTTCTTTTTTTTTTTTTTTTGGTCCTACTCTTTACTTTTGGTTTTACTACACCATTTCTTCTCTTCTTAACGCATAATATGTGGTACTGGGCCAGGTTAAAACATTTTTAAGACATGATATATTGCAGTTATTATTGTTTCCTCTAATTCTTTTCCAAAAAATTTGTTAATATTGCCCACCTTGAGAACTTTCTCAAGACATTCTTCTACATTAGAGCCCTTTCCTCTTTTTTGTTACTTTCTGGGAACTTGGAAACCTTTATGTGGAAAAATATAATGTCTTCTGATGTGTATATATACTTTTTGAATTTCTTATTAATCCAGGTGAACGCCACCTCTCCTTCAACAGTGATTATTGTTGCAAATGCAATAATGAACTCAGAAACATTGAGTGGGGTGCAACAGAAAATTATGGTGGAGAAACTGCTGCAGAAAATCCAAAGTATGTTAAATGCATTTTTTCATCCCTTCATCTTCTACTATAAACTTGTTTCATTAATCTTTCAACGAGCACCTCCTAATAATTTGGTTTCTTTCGATCTATTTTGCAGCATAAATGGAAACCAATCAACACTGGATCAACTCAGTCGACCATCTTTGATTAAATGTAGAAGTTTGAAAACACAGCAAAATTCGACAGCTACCAGCTCACGCCTTCTGATTGCCTCCGAAAGGCACGACACCAAGTTTGCAGGTAGAAAGGGGTATTTAGGATGATTCTTGGAAATGGGCAATAGCCCCTTTGAGTGTAGAAGTAGAACTATTGAGGACAAGGATGCCCTTTGGAACCAATTTTGTCAATTTTACCTAAGCTTTTGCTGCAATTACTTGTTAAATGATGCAGATGATGTGCAAAGACCTTAAATGCCAACTGTTCTTATGCTTCTAGTGATATGTCTAGTGCAATTAATGGTGGATGTGATTTATTAAATACAAGATGTAGGATTTTAGTACTATCATTTAATTCTTTGTTGTTGAACAATCCTGTCTTGGTGATCTAAGTGAACAGCTAATGTGTCTATGTATACACATAATTAATCAACTATGATAATTTCAAATTTTAACCTAATCCATTGGCTGATTGCATGAAGACAAACACCGACAGGGTCCATTTTGGTTCTATGGATGTAAAGCACATTAAAGAATTGCGGTATATGAGAGCCCAGTCATTTCATTCATTATGTAAGATTTGGCTTCTCCTTTTTTTTTTTTCGTTCTTTTTGCTGATAAATTTATTTATGGATGTATGTAGGGATGTTCATAGTTTGGTTTGATCAGTTTGAAATTTTATCCAAACTAAATATTTAAATGGAATCAAATCATCAAATGTCTTCAATGAACTAAACTTATAAATTCAATTTGGTTTTGTTTATATATACATAATTACTTCACATCGCTTCTGTTTTATCTCAACAGTAAAATTTATAAAAAATAAAAATAAAAAAAAAAACATATTTTGAAAAAATTTTAAAAAAGGGAAAATGTTAATGCTTGAATGGCTGATTCCCCCATCTAACATGCTCTTTTTATTTTGAAAGGAAGGTTGAAAAAAAAATTTTTTAATTTTCTCATTATTTCTCTGAAAACCCTAGATTATTAAACTAGAAAGCAGTAACAGATCTCTACCTCTAAAAATCACGATAATAGAAGTACAAATCGTACAATCCCATGTCTCCATGTGTCTGCTTCTGCATGGCCCTTTCTCAACCCTGATCTTAAACCGCATTCAATAGCTTTTGTTTCTTTCTGGCCTTGAAAAATGAAGCCTTGGTGCCCAGTTTATCAGAAAGAACAGCAAACTTGTCTAATTCCACATTTCAAAATAATTTCACTTAAATTAATTGAAACCATAGTTAATAATACTAGGGATCAAAATGACATATTTTCAGGAAATATACTTCTCCGAAAATATATTTTTAAGGGAATAATTTCTGAAAAAGAATAACTTTGAATGTGTTTGATATGCATATCAACTTTCTAAAAAGTAAAATATTTTTAAATTTTAAAATTACCATAATATAAGTGTGTTTAGGAATATATCGGTAAATTCATTATACTTAGTAACTTAGTCATTGGTCCCTAAAAAATACACTTCTCCAAAAATTACATCTACCTAATCTACTTAACCCAACTAAACTTCATCTAATTGCTCATTTATTCACGGGTGCACGAAGACTGTCTTGTACCTTTATGGCATACATAATATAATGAACGCTTTTACATTACATATTTTTTTCTCTTTCCCAATTCAGTGGGAGAAAAGGACCCAACACTTATATGTACAGATGTAAAACTGGACGAGTTGCCATGACCTAGCGTGTATACACTCCATGGCGCAACTATGACCTAGCGTGTATAACTTTACCACTCACTATATAGAAAATCAAGCATTTCTCCCTTTCAAACTCTGACATTTTAGGTATTGATGATGATGACATATTAGACTTGCTTAGACTGAGTTTGTAGATTTATTTGTGAATTAAACTGATGAAAATAGATTGATTTTTAAATATTATTCTCCTTTTATCTTTTTTTTTTATAAGGAATATCATGGTTTCAATGTAAAAAGTATGTCAAATCAACTACAACCATGATCACATACCTCCTATCTCTCAACCATACAACTATACATTCTCATTTGCGAACTATATAAACACCTCTCTACTCTCTACTGCAAATTACAATCCAATCTCCAGAACTGTCTCTCTAAAAGGACTACTTTATATTTATGTATATTAAGAATTATTAAAATAAATAATAGACACAAGATATATAGATATCAATGCAAGGAGGGAGCAGTAGTAGTGCCTGTGCATATAAAAAAGGGTTGTGGACAGTTGAAGAAGACAGAATTCTATTGGATTACATAAAGATCCATGGCAAGGGGAAGTGGAATCGAGTTGCAAAACTCACAGGTTAATTTAAATTCTTTCTTTCCATAAATTTAAGTTACTTGCTTTTTCTTATTCAGTCTTGAAAACTTAATTAATTAAGTTTTACAGCGCTGAAGAGATGTGGCAAAAGCTGCAGATTAAGATGGATGAATTATCTAAGTCCAAACATCAAGCGTGGCAATTTCTCTGAGGAAGAAGATGATCTTATCATTCGCCTCCATAAACTACTTGGCAACAGGTTTCGATTTCTTTCTTTTTCTCTCAATTCATATATTTGGTTCTTCAGTTTCTTGCATGCAAATTCTTGCTTAATTAGTATTTATTTCATTTCGAAGACATATAATTAATATTCCTCTAGATTATGAAAATTTATGCACCAAACTATTATTTATTTGCGAATCAAATTGTTTAACGGCCATCACCAAGCATATGGTTTGCTTCAACCCAAGTTCCTGGTTAGCTAAATCTGGCTCGACCCAAAGTACAAAAATTTTGTTACTGAATTTTCTTTTTTTTTTTTTTAATTAGGTGGTCGTTAATTGCGGGTCGGGTTCCGGGTAGAACTGATAATCAAGTGAAGAACTATTGGAACACTCATTTGAGCAGAAGACTTGGTGTCAAGAAGGAGAATTATAAAGTTACTACTTCATCTACAACCTTCTCTGGAGAATTATTAAGGAACAATTCTGATAATCCATCGAGTTCAAATTATATATCAAATCCTAATAATAACAATAATGGCGGTACTGGCCGAAATGCTGCTGAAGATAGGTCCAAGGAATTAGTTGAGCTCGCCATCAATCAAGAAGTGAAAATGGCGGATCTGGATGATAATTCATTTTTATTTTTAAATGATAACTATCCTGATCTTTATAACCCTAATTTATTAGAAATGTAGATGAATCTCTTGATTATTTATGGGTATAATTTTTAAACTCTCATTTTGTATGTAAAAACTCCTTGGCTTCGTATGTGTTTGTCTATTTGCTTATTGCAGTTAAATCTGGCAGTGATTAATCAAATTCACTAATTGGTCTATATTTTCACACCTAGTAAGATATTATATTGTGAGCTATGCACCGAATCCACTCAGACCTGCACAGAATTGTTTTTAGATTAGAACCACCTCATAGCCTAAAAAGCCTTTTGTTAATCTAAAACTTGTCCTCCTTCGTGTACTTCACTTTTACTTTGTGTTTAGCCGGTATAGAATTCGCCTAGGGTGTCATAGAATGAAAAGATACCGTTGATAATTATCAATACGTTATTTTATTGAACATTTTAATTTATAAAAAATTGTATCTTCAATGATTCAACTTTACAAAAATATACTTCCTAAATATTTATTTAATGCTTAAAAATTTTAAAAATTATTGTTCATTAATTTATATTAAAAGATGTATGAAGTAAATCACATATAGAATATCTACTAGTAATTGAAAATTGTGTAAAATTAAAATGTTTAATACATGTAAATTTAATATTTGAAGAATTTAATAAATTAATCTAAAAATCGAAGTTGTTATTAATTTTTTCTTAGAAAATTCAAGAATCAATATGTGTTGAGCCCAAGAAGAACAATACCGAAGATAGACTTAAAAGGGTGACATGATGTGTAATGGACCCGCACTAGCTATGCATGAAGAAGCTGTTCTGGGAATTATGCTTTTGGAATGCTTAAAAGTGGATTAATTATTAATCTGTGGTCTCACATGATCTGTCCAAACGTTCTATGATTATGATTTATATCTACCCCTTTGTCTTTTGGTTCCATTTTCAAGAACGAACTCGTTAGCAGTAAGGTAATGAAAATTAAAATTTTATTCATCAATTTAGAGAAAATTATTACATTTCCACCATTATTTAAGCACTAGCACTTGCTTTAAAGGAAACAATCCAAGTAGGAAGAAACTGATTATATTGGAATTGGTTGTGTAATGCAGTCTTTAACCTCCCAAAGCTCAAAAATCCCATTAACAAAATCATAATAGCCACCTCTTAGTGTAAGTTTCCCTTTGTCCATTGCTGCCTTCACATATGGGTAGGTCTGTATGTTTATCAGTGAGAAATTCACTGATTCCTGCAAAATAAAATTTTCCCATTTTGAATTTTAGAGGGAAAGAAAAGAAAATGTTAAGGGGAAAAAAAAAGGATGGATTTTTATTTGTGGGTTTACCCTTTCACAAATCTTGCATTGCTCATAGAAATCAAGGTGAGGATGCTCTTCCAAAACCTTGCGTTTGGCAGGTAATCCAATTTTGACCCAATCATCAATGAAGTCACTGCCCACATAAATTAAAAAATTAACACAATTATCAAAATTAAATAAAATTATTAATCAAAACAAAATATGAAGATTTTTCAACAATCTTACTTGGAAGTAGAACCATCTTTTGGAAGACTCATAAGCGTCTCTATTCCACCGCAACGACTATGTCCGATAATTAGAATATTTTCCACCTATGAAATATCGTTGTATTTAGCAATCAAAGAAACAAAAACATAATAAAATTTACAAATAAAAATTAGCTAATGATGCTTAGCTGAAGTGGCTAATTATGCTGATACTCTAAGATTCAAGTTAGAATCTTGCCCACCATTTAATTTACATTTTTAATTCTTACCCACGTTAGGGTTTACTGGATTTGTCTGAAAAAAAAAAAAAAAAAAAAAAAAAAAACGCTGGACATATATACTTACGTGTAAATGTGCCACAGCATATTCTATGGCTGCTCCAACTCCAGAATACCTTAGCTGCAGGAAAACAAACGACAACCTTAATTAGTTAGCATATGAATTGTTTATATAAAATGTATATAAGTTAATTAAGGGGCTTTAACTATTAGAGAAACCTGGTTAAATGGAGGGACCATGTTGGCAATATTGCGGACCATGAAGGCTTCACCAGGTTGGAAGTCAAGGACATGAGATGGGCTAACTCGTGAGTCCGAGCAAGCAAATACCAAAAACTGCACCGACACCACTAATTATTAATTAGCATTATACTAAATATATTTTAATCATTTTTAGATTGGATTAGTACCTTTGGTTGCTGGCCTTCTGCTACTGATGGACTGCAAAAATAAGTACAAAAAAAATAAATAAATAAAATATAAATTCTTTTAACATTTTTTCTAAATTATCATTTTAATGTTGTTATAAAAATAATTTTGAAAAACTTTTTTTCTATATATTTTGTAAAATTATACTATGAAAATTTATAAAATCATATATTAACAGGGTTTAGTTGTGCCATGTCATACTCATATTTGTTCCGCAAGAAGTAATGGAAGCCATCCTTAATTCTTTGAACTGGATCAAAAGGATGTTCTGGACCTTGCAACTCTACGATCAGCTTCTCAATTTTTTCTTCAACTACATCGTTTACGCCATCCTTTTCACTGCAAAATCAAGATATTGATGAAATGTCTACTTGTGAAATCACCATCCAAGAATAGAGATCCAACGGTATTTTAATTCATCCAAATTTAATGTCCAACAGTAATCATATATAGGAAAACTCCATGGATATAGAATTCCATTTTGCACTCCACAATCCGATTATCAATGTGGAGACTATAAGTTGATGGATTTGAACATTAAATTGTATAATCCTATTACCCAGCGATCAGAAGTTTCTTCAATCCTTCGATTAATTTTTGCTCAGGCAATGATTGCTTAGCCATATTTTCCTGCACAGTAAAATGAATTTAATCACCATCATAGTTTTGTTAAATTACTATTAATACTTCAATCTATATTTGAATTTTCAAATAATATAAAATCGTGAAAAATGCAAGCATAATAAATTTATAGTAATATAGCCATAATGAAATATAATAATGTATATGCTTGAGTGCAGAGAGCATAAACAGCAGAGCTGAAATTTGTGTTCTTCAATTTCAAAGAAAATGAAAACAGACCTTATTTTTGCAAGTCTTGATTGGGAAAGACTAAGTAGATATCTAACGATACTTATAGGGTAAATCAGTTCAAGTGAATCAAGCACTACTTATAACTTCTGTCCAGCAGGGTTGAGCATACTTTATTTACACCGACAAAATAGATAGTATTAAATCGGTTCGATTTAGTTTGATTTTAACGTAAATGGTTCAGTTTTAATTTTTATGAAAAATTTAAAATTATTTGTTCAATTTTAGCTTTATTTAATGTTGTATTCGACAATAGCTTTTTAAGTAGCTTTTAGCTTTTTGACTGATCAAGACCAACCACTAAACGCTACTTAAAACATTGTTCGATGAGTCAATGTTTGAACTAGTTTTTGAAAGTTATGGTAGTGTTTTATAAAAAATTAACTCATTTAACATTTAACTATTAAAAACAGCTAACAGTTAAATGTTATTAAAATAGTTAATAATTAAATGCTGCTAAAATATTAATTTTATCGAATAGACACCGAGAATTAACTAAAAACTGAACAAATCGATTTGATTTAATTTCTTTATTTGGGTTTAGTTTACGTTTCACGAATCGAAAACTCACCTAACATGGGTTTGCAGTACATTTTGTTTTTTAGTTGACATAGGATCATAATTCATATCTGTTTAAACTACCATAGTCCAACCTCACTTTCAAATCCCATCCCACCTGCCACTCCAGTGGTACTCCATTATTTATGTGATAACTTTCATTGACTTACTATATTTGGCATTTTTGTAATTTTGTTTCAAAAAAAAAAAAACATATAAATGCCTAATCAGTTAATTTTAGTTCAATGATGCATAATTACTTATAAATAAATAATAATTAATTGACTTATAATCATAAACATAATTAGTGGCGGTTTTTGAAATACCTTTTTCCATAATCAATATAT
Source organism: Jatropha curcas (assembly GCF_041381405.1). Taxonomy (NCBI): domain Eukaryota; kingdom Viridiplantae; phylum Streptophyta; class Magnoliopsida; order Malpighiales; family Euphorbiaceae; genus Jatropha; species Jatropha curcas. The sequence goes on along the minus strand of NC_143160.1, from coordinate 5,283,298 downwards.
AATTTTTTCAAAAAATAGAGGGGACAAAGACACAAATAATTGAATTTTATAGATTAATTTAGATAAATATATATAAATATTAGAAAACTAAAAAAAAAACAATAATGGTGAAATGACTCCTCCTTTTGTTTTGCAATAATACTCCAAATAAAGGGATTAGAAATGCTTAATTGATCAAATTAAAAAAAAAATGAAATTTTGAGTTCTTCAATCTAAAATAAAATGAAAAAAGACCTTACCTCTTAGCAAGTCTTGACAAGGAAATAGCAAAGTTGAACAAGTAGCAGCTGTCTAACAATACTCACTATATAGTAAATAGATATCAAACTTTAGCACATTTTGCCATAAAACCATGTACCTATTTATAATCTCTGCTTAGCAGTATTAAGACATATTTTTCACGAGAAAACGACAAGTAGTACGCCAAATTAGTCTTTATCACATTCAAAGCCGGCAACAATACAATTTAAAATTGACTTATATATGGATTAGTTTTATTTCATTTTCCTCTATCAATTACAACGTGTTAAATTAAATATTTTTTATTATTTACGTCGGTTCATTGAATTTACTCTCATTCAATTAATTTGGACGTCAAAATAATAACTACTCTGGATCTTCTATGACTGGATTGTTTTTCCAATACAACATATGACGAATATATATGATTTTTCGTTGCTATGCGTCAATAGTATCAATGGAAGAATATACCACATTACCAGGCTCCATCGATGGAATATCCAAATCTACAAATCAAGATCAGCAATTAGAATAGTTAGTGAATATATTAGCAATTGAATAGAGTGGAGTCATGAAACATGTGCAGTAATGTGCAGAGTTTATCAGCACACGTCTGTTCCGTCTTCTAATCCAAGTCATCTTGACAATGCAAATTAATTTGAGAAATGCAATCCGTTAAAAACATTACATAATCGTGTTTGTATTTTTTTATTTTTTTAACATCAGACATGGTATGTGACCAAAATTTTTTTGTCCATATTATTATCTGTATTGTTATCTTATACGTCTTAAATCATTTTAAAATTCAAAACACATTAAAACTACTTTATATGTAACTTTAAAAGATTATATATATACTTTGATGAGTAGAAAGAATGATTATTTATATTGTGTAACTCACAGTATTCTTTTGATTTATTGGATCTCTTAATGAATAAAAATAAAATAAAATTTTATCGAATAGCCAAAATGGAGGGCTGGAACTAATTTTTTTTTTTTTTAAATTGTGCTTGATAGTTGGCGAAAAATAAATTTTATGTTGCTTTTGTGCCAAGAAAAAAAAAAATCTTTGTGCTTGATAGTTGCTTTTGTTGTTATATGAAAAGAAAAGGCAAACGAGTTCTCTAGCACTTCGACTTGGCTCAAACATGTAATTATCCTTTCTTTCTCTCTTTCTTTCTTTATCTGTCTGTCATTCCTTTTTCTCATTCAACTGTCGATGTTAGAGAAGAAGGAAACACCGATTCCCACCTCTTGCTCATATCATTGCTTTTTTTTATCTCCATCAAATCAAATATAAAATCGAAATTGGACCAAATTGATCTTATTTTATCTATTTTTGGTCAACCTAAATCGAAAATTTGGACTCTAAAACTTTTAAAACATAAACTAGACCAAATTAATCAACCGAAACAATCAAATTAAGATTGTATTAGATCAGTTTGGCTTGAGTTTTCTTTTTGCAAATGTGTGCTTGCACATACATCAAGCGCCTTGATTCAATTAATCACGTCGTCGGTGACCTCCACCGTACTCTATGATGATCGAAGAGCAAGAGCCTCCCTCCACAATAGCTGGATCATCATACAATAAAAAAGGAAATGGCCCTCTTGGCCTTCAAAAAATTGCATAGAAACTTGATGATGAATAATATTTGAAAATGGCTCCATCCACAAACCCAAACCCTAAAGATTTGTGACCATGAATTGAATAACGGGACGTCCCCTCTCCATGCTACGTTGCATGATCCAACAATACACCATGCACAGGTTGAGGACGGGATTGGCGATTGGTCCAAGTTAAAAATATTTTTCAAACTTATTTTTCTAAGAAATCCAAAGACTAAAAATCAGAAAATTATTTTTTAAATAAATTATTTTCGCAAAACAAATACAGTCTTGCCTTGCCTTTCAATATCACAAGTTCATCATTAAAATGATTAGCATAACCCTCCTCTTATGAGATGTTCAAGTTATACACTGTCGTTCAAGAAATAAAACAGCATAGAAATCTGTGAAATCACTTACAAGTTACGTCTTTCCGTCTTTTGAATTATATGATAAATAAATAAACGACGTCATATGATAAGTTTGCAACAGCTTGTGCATGCTGTTCGTTCGGCAAAAAAGGAATGCACATCACGGTGATCACTTACTATGCAACCACCCGTTATTCAAAGAAACAAACGACTAGTCTCCGAATTTCTCGAAATACGACGGCGTGCTGTGAGGCCAATATGAATGTTTTAGGCGGTCGTCGAACGACATGTCGGTCAATTTAGGAATAAGTTTGTTTGGGCCTTTTAAGTTTTAGAAGCATCTGAGTTGGGCCAACTTTAAGCCCATGAAACAAGGAAAGATAAGAGTGGATACGTATTGAGGCAGTGGCTGAATAGTGAAATAATTGAGTAACGCACCATGTTATCTGCACCGATTTTGAGCGTATTTAATCGGTTAAGACTTCTGAACTAACAACCTGCAGTAAACATCACACGCTTCGAAATGAGCAAAAACCACTTCTGACAATCACCACCGTCATCGTTCAGGTAAGCAAGAAGCAGAACTTGCTTCTTTCTTCTTTGAATTTTACATTTTTCATCGCTTAGATTTGCCGGTTTCGTTTTTTCAGTCAACATAGGTGACTCTATGGCCACTCAATCGTCCCCTCCTCCTCCTTCTAGTGTTCCCGATGAGAAACCCCAAAGTCCAGGTGCTAAACAAATATCTTACTTATGTTGACATTTGGTTTTCCTTTTCTAGTGTTGTACGAATCGATATCTGAATGTTAATCTAGTTTTTAAAATTAGATATCAATTTTTGGTTTCGAGGAGTAGTAGGAAATATTTCTGCAATTTGAATTTATGTGTTTTGTGGACATATCGATACAATTGAAGTTTTGGTATTATGCTCTCTTATTAGTACACTGTTATATCTCGTCGTTATTTATTTTGTTTGGTGTTTTGTGGAAGAAAATTGCGTTAATATGAAACTTTATTAACAAGTGAAAGAATCCTAAATCTCGTTCCAATTTCCATCAACCAGTGACGTCCGCATATTCTGTTATCCTTTTCCAAAACCCGTATAATTTTAGAATAAGAAAATGCCGTTTGCATTTCAAGGTTTGAATTTTAGTTTATTTTGCATATGTTTTGGACTTGCAAAACTAGAGGGGAAAAACACGCTTCATCTCGTTATCTTTTTAGTAGATCTTTCGAGTTTAAAGAAATACAAGTTTTCATTCACATTCATGAGTTTATCACCACCCAAACGAAAGAAAATATTTATTGTTAATTTCACAAAAGCATGAATTACTTTGTTCCAATATATGTCCAAACTCAACTTAATTTAATGCAATGGCCGTGCCTTTTGCTTGTTAATCTCACATTGAAGAGAACTTGAAACATATGATCAAATTTATTGGTTTAGAAGTTAGGACCAACAGTTTATTCTTAGTTGGAGTCCCTTAGCTAAAAAGCTAATCATGTAGCAATGTTCTTTGAAACATTTAGCTTCAGAGCTGGCACAACCAACAAATGAGATTCAGCAGCCAGCCAGGGAGGAGGCTACTAAACAGAGTCCCCCATCTGTCTTTGTGAACTCGGAACCAATGCGAGAGGATCAAGTGCAGAATGCTGTAAAATTTCTTTCACACCCAAAAGTTAGGGGTTCTCCGGTCATGTATAGGCGATCCTTTCTTGAAAGGAAGGGCCTAACAAAGGAGGAAATTGATGAAGCTTTTCGCAGAGTGCCTGTAAGTAATTGCTTTTGTTTGGTGACTCTTTTCTCCATGGCATTTCTTTTATAAAGAATTCATAAAATCTCAATATGTTCATGCCTATTCCATTTTATCTCTAACATTTTCTGGAACTTGAAGGACTCCCCTCCAAGCACACAAGCAAATGTTACAAATCAAGGTAATAATCTTTGCAATATTGAATTGGGACTCAGCTTTTGTGGTATATCAGTTCTTGGTTTTGGAAGAAATTCTGTTGTCCTTTTATCACTAATGTTATTGGTGTTTCTTCTGCAATAAAGTAGATGCTCAAGTGAGATCAACATCAAATGTTCAGCCGCCAGCCCAGACACAAGTTCTTCAGCCTGCAGCAGCTGCTCCTACTGGTACTGTTTCCTCTGTGGCAACTTTAGCAAGATCCCGTTTTCAATGGTATCATGCTGTTTTAGCAGTAGGATTACTGGCAGCTTCAGGTGCTGGGACAGCTGTCCTGATTAAGGTATCAACAACTATTTTTTCTTCTACCATTGCATCAAATTAGACAAATGTCAATGCCTAATGTGCATGTGCAATTATGAGCTTCTGTGCTGTATCTTTATGTTTTTTCTACCTAATCATGCATTTTAACATGTGTGTTATGTTCTTTTGACGTCACTATTAGATTAACATGGTCCTTGTTCAGAATGCTATTGTTCCCAGACTGAAGTTGTGGATACGCAAGGTTGTATTGGAAGAAGAAGAAGACTCTATGAAGAAAGTTAATGCAAAACCAAGTTTGGCAGAAGAGGCAGCTGCAGCCGCAAAATCAGCTGCAGCAGCGGCAGCTGATGTTGCAAAAGCAAGCCAAGAAATCTTGAATTCAAAAAGTGAAGGTGGGATTAGGAGTTGGGCTTATTATGTTTTATCCATTAATTTTGCTGACTTTAACTAGTATCTAATAAGCTTTTATCATCTACAAAATTGCTGAATTTTGATATCTTCTCCTCAGAGAAGAGATACTTTGAGGAATTTATGAATTTGCTGGATCTTCAAGTTCAGGAAATGAAATCAATGAGTATGGCGATACACAAATTGGAAGGTATAAAATCTTGCCGTCTCATCACACTAGTAGATTTGCTAATATGGCTGCACAAGCTTGGTTGTTAAGTGGCTGCTTGTTGCCTATCTCTGGGGCAGTCTGTACTAAACATAAATTTATTGAGGATATGTTTGCACTGAGGATATATTTACACACACATCCATAGTCGGTTAAAAGGAAAACTTATTTTATCATTTTCATACGAACTTAGCTTCTTTCACGAATCAAACTTACAGCTTTGTGGTTGCAAGCCAAGACCTGGTCACTGTGTAACTATATAGTCCCAATTCAAAATATAAAGAAATTTACATGGTCAATTTTCACAGAATAACTTACAGCTTTGTGGTTGCAATCCAAGACCCTGGTCAATGTGTGAACTGTAGTCCCAATTCAAAATGTAAAGAAATTTATATGGTCAATTTCACAGAAAAAGGAAGGAATATTTTTATCTATATCACAGCTTTGGACAAGTCCTTTGTGTGTGTACATGTAAAAGTGATGATGTTCCTTAACAAACAGTGAAATGAAACTATCCCCATTGCTATGCCAAAAGTTCTTATCCTCAAAATTAATTCTTCAGGTAGCATTTTCTTCAGTTTTAAGGTTTCACTGTAGCTAAACTACTAGTCACTTTTCAGTACTAAATTTTCCTTTTGAAATTCCATAGAGTTTCTGGAAAAGGCGTCTCAAAATAAAAGCCAGGACTTTTTTGTCTCAGACATTTTCTTTTACTGTCTGTTAGGACAAGCTAATAACCTTGGAAGAACATCTCTTGCTGATCAAGAAGATTATACACTCTCAGTGGCAAATCATCCTAAGGTAAGTATACCATAGTGTGAATTATAAAGCTAAGCTTCATGATCTGGAAAGTGAATTTGGACTGTAGATTCTGTACAACTAGTTTTGAAACATGCAAATTGATGTTCTTTCTGATTCATTTTTTTTTTTTATCCCAGCAAACCTATGTGAATGGGAAGGCGGATTCTGATTTGCGCTCAGGTTGTTACCTTCAATATTTTGTTTTTGTTTGTTTCTTTTTTATGGTTTGATTATCCATTTCATGTAATTGCAATTGTGGACAGTGAGATCTTCCTCGCCGCCCACGTCTGCTGAACCCTCAGTAGCACCACACCCAAAGTCATATATGGAGGTAAAAGTGCATGTAAATTTGTTGATTTTATTGTATGAGCTTGAGGATCATCCTTGTTCTTAGTACGCAATTTTGTGTATCCAAATTATTGTGGCCTGTATATGTTTTGAATTTCTTCATTTAGTTTAGTAGTGAAGTTGGATAGATAGCAATTCATGAATTGATTCTGTTGAGTTAAATAAAGATTCATAGCATCATGTCTTATTCATTTTTTTCATAACATTGCAGATCATGGCAATGGTCCAAAGAGGAGAGAGACCTCCAAACATCAGAGTAAAGAAGACTTAGTTTATATAAAGATTGGCTGCTTTTTGCGGTCAAATTAATTTTATCCTCCTGGAATTTTATGCAGGATATCAATGATCAACCGCCCAACCCTAACCAGCAAATTTCAAATCCTCGCTTGGCACCTAGAAATAAGGTGTGTTTTTTGAGAGGTTTTCCTTCCTTAATGTCCGCCCTCCCCCTTTTTACCCCTTTGTTGTTAACTTGCTATAGATTATGGACCAATGAATCCTTGTTGGATGTGCTTTGCTATTTAAGGAATAAAATTTTGGAACTTGTACTTCTATTTGTTCTTTGAGAAGTTCTAGTCCTCTTTTCTTAGTGTAGGTCATTTTTCGCTGCACTCGTCCAATTAAAAATGCCAGAATCTCTACTGATGGTGCAGAATATGAAATTCACTCCTTAAAACTGCATTTACTCGACTTCTGAGACTTGTGAGAATATGTAATCAACTGATGGCTCCTATGCCCTATTTTTCATATGGCTCAAATTCAATGCAGCATATGAGCTACATCTAAGAACAAAGTTGTTGATGCTTGTTTGATCTATTGAGAAATATCTTCACATTGAATCTAATTAACTCATTTTCTTTCTCATGTAGCCTTGGGAGGTGGGTCAATCCCAAACCAATTTGAGCCAAGTGCTTCAGCCCCAAGTAAATGGAGAAGGTTTGAATACCAAGATACAAGAAAACGGGGTGACCTATCAGTTTGATGGCGAGAACACTACACCTTGGTGGCAGCGGAAGAATGCGAGAATCACAGAGATTGAAAATGAAGATGAACTCAAGACTGGACCTTACAGTGCACGAACTAATGAGCAGCCAATTCAGCGTGCATGGGTTCCTCCACAGCCACCGCCTGTTGCAATGCCTGAAGCAGCAGAAGCCATTCGACGGCCAAAACCATCAGTTCAGAAGGAACAGTTGGCTGATGATCAGCCTGTGTCTCATTCCACAGACGCAACGGATGAGTTGCAGAGGATAACAAAAATATCTGAATCAGGTGGTGCAGTGGAGATCAACGGTGGGGAATCAGAGGTAAACTCAAGCGAGATAAAGGAAGATCAAGAACACAGCTATGAAGGAAACTGAAGGTGGATTTGAATTTGCAGGATCAGCTGGCCTGAATTACAGGTAGGTAATTACGAGTAAAAATAATTGTTTGAAGAATTATCCTGTATCTGCCTGAAACTATATGTTTATTCCCATGAGTATTGTGTATCCAAATTGAGCTTTAAACAATATATGTGGTATTTATTTTATAAGGGAATAAATTGTGAATAAACAAAGCAAAATTGCAATCTTTATAGCGTAGTCTAATCTTGCTGTTGCTTCTTTATTTAATGTCAGCCTACTACTGTACTCTATTTTAATACCTTAATTTCTATCACACGCTGCCCATTTGTTTTATTTTTGTATATTAAGCATTCCAATCTTGCTGTAAATATTCAATTAGAAGTCATTTTCTTTTCTGGAATTGAGGTTACTAAATGATTTAACTTGAGCCACATTTAAAACTTAAATAAGTAGAACCGAGAGGATAGATCGATTTCAAATTTGAAAAGGGCATGCTTATTTGTTTCTGAATGATAAATCAGTGCTTGTCCATTATTAATTTATCATCGTTTCCCTTATAATTTAGGTGGCAAAAAATGTCCATGTGCTTGCCTGACAACTTGCTTAAAATGTAAAAAAATAAGCTTGTGAATTATAAGTTATTTATGGTATTATGATTATTGTCGTTTTGTATCTTTTATTTCCAAGACGTGATTAGCAATGGACATTAACAAAGTTATCTCTGATTTTATGCACCTTGGAATGTGTGGCTCCACTTGTTTTCTTGTGCTGGCAAATTAGTACCTACCAGATTTATTTATTATTATAATACTATAATTTTTATTAAAAATTTTGAGATTATATACTTGTTTACGGACAAGATATACCAATAGAAACCAGATTTTGTGACTGCCGGTGGATTCCCGATTTCTGGATCGATCTCTTCATTCGCGTTTGGTGAATTAAAGATGCATAGGTGTCCATTTCCATTTTGTTAGTGAAACTTCATAATTTATACTATTATGGTAAAAAAAAAAAAAAGTTAAATCGTGATGTAAAAATCTCTCTCTCTGATGTCGAAGGAGAGGGTATTGTTGTCTTATCTGTTGTTGCTACGATAATGAATTGAGTGGTTTAATAATAATAATATAAAATCCAAACAGAGCAGAGAGTTTGAGCTTGCCATTTTTGACTGATGAAATAAGCTAATGTTTTATCCAGAGCAGCCTAATAGACAAAACAAAACTTTGACAATTATAATATGGATTCCATTTTCTCTCAGTCAAGATATCTCAGCTCACTCGATTAAACATTATAAATAAATAAATAAACAAAAAAGATGGCTGCTGCGGTTTCCTTATATATATATATATTTTATAATTTTTTTGTTGGTAAAACTTGACTGCAAATATTAATTTGGTTTTGTTGGAAATTATAGGGCTCTATGACTTCATGCAGTATACTAAACAATTCAAAGCAGACGTTTGAGTCATTCAGTCATCACTTCTCTCTTGGTTGCTTTACACTTCTTCTTTTACTACTGTAGTCTACTTTGTAGACTGAATTATTATTATTATTATTATTATTATTTTTCTTAGTTTATTGATCCATTTTTCTTTATGGGATTTAATTATCCAATAAAAATCTCAGACCTTCAATGCACAATTGTGGTGCTATTAGAGTATTTGGAATCACTAAAAAATTTAAGAATAAAAATGAAATAAATTTCGATTTTGCCGACCCATTTGGCTTTCGATATTATATTTGGATAGTTTATTATTATATAAAAATGAAATGAGGAAGAACACCAATCCTAGAGAATATCTATATTTTAAAACAGTAGAGTACAAAATTCTTATTTAATTATTATTGACAGAAACATATTTTTAAGAGAGCTGGTTAGTCTCTTTGTTGACCCTGCAATATGTCTAGTTTTCCTCCCTAAATTACTTTCAGCTCTCCTTTATTGACTCCTAAACCTTAACTGACAGATCTTTCATTCCTCTGTTATTTATACTTAGAATTTCTTTACCAATTAATAAAAGTAAATTCTATTCTCAAATTTAATAAATTTATCATTTTTATGTAAGATGTATTCGAAAATAAATTTTAACTTTTTAATCGATTAAAATATTAAACGCTTACATTTTAAGCATCTGACTCCATTCATCGATTATACAGAATCAATCACCCAAAAAATGATATGCAACGTGTTGAAAACAGTGGAGACACGTGAATTCATGCCTGCCATGGTGCATGTGAAACAACACATGATGTGCCCATTTCATTTCATCATTTCTCTATCAAATGGTACTTTTTGTCTTTTGTAATATTAATTTATTTTAGATTTTGTTGTCCCGAAATTAAAGTAATTTTTTTTCTAAAATTAAAATGATTCAATCATTTTATTTTTTTTAATTTCAGTAAAAAGATAAAAAATGATAAATTTCACAAAACGGAGGAAGCACAGTTTATTACCTTATCATTTATATTTATTTATTGCGTCGTTAATACTACCAAACTTTACCAAACTTTGGACTTTGGCTGTTAAAATCAAACCTTTCTTGATTTCATAAAATATATTATTCAAACACACTTAATTTTATTTTCTTTCTCCTCTATTCTCTTGTTATAATTAATTACTAAAAAGTATTGTCGTTTAGCTACAGACCCCAATCTTCAAGTGGACAAGAACAATTACTATTGTTTTAATGGATTTAGGGTAAGGTGAAATAGAACTTAAAAAAAAAAAAAAGGAAATAAACACAAATATGAGTTTTAATTTTGAAATTTCTAAATTAAATTCAAACATTGTATGCTATATATGATTTTTTTTTTTTTTTTGTTGAAAATTGAATTTCATATCTTTGACCTTTTTGAATTGATAATAGTAACTATAAGAAAATAAAAATTTCTTTAGATAACTATGCTTATGAGCATCAAAAACAAAAAGATGCCTTTTCATAAAAGCCCATGATAAGAATATCTTTTTGGCTATATTCAAAGGGGATCTACTCAGGTATCCAAAATATCACTGTTTATGTGTAGTTTGCAGTCAAATTTCATGCATCACAGAACGGTGTCGTCTGCCTCCAGTTTAAGGTTATTCATGCATCATATAACTATTAATGAGTAGTAAATACTCCTAAAACAAATTCGGATAGAGAGACCGTCGTGAACCCGAAAACAATATTAGAAAAGAGTAATTTTTATGCACAATAAAATATATAAGTTTCAAGGATAGTTCATATTATTTTGTTTTACAATAGTGTATTTTAACAACCTTCCGTTTTTAATTGATAAAAAACAGCCACATGCTAATCATATTTCCAATTCAATGCTTTTATGCAATTTTTAGAAGATCGAAAGTTAATACAAGATTTCGCTCCCTTAAATAAAAATTATTGCTATATCTATTTTATAATACTTATCGCATTTAAAATTTTACGTTCTTTCAAAAAATTATTAAATTTATTAAATTTAATGGTAATATAAATGTAATGTCATTATGTTTCTTAATAAGTAATTAATTTCCATAACTAAATATATATTGGGGTATCCACTGAGTCCACGAAGATGAGCTCATTGGACAATCTGTCCCACTCACTGTCATCCAGTCTAATTCCGGTATTCCACGGTCAATTATATCCCCCTCCCCTCCTCTTACCTCCTCAACACACAAACAGACAAAGCGAACAAAAAATAATAAAATCAAAATCAAAATCCCGCAATTCACAAAGCCACACGCCTACCGTATAAATTTCTAACATTTTCGTTTCATTTATCCCCAGCCTCAGGCCACACATATCGTATTCCAACTCTCTCTCTCTCTCCTGAAATTCGAGTTGGTAGAACTTTTGAATTTGATTGGTTAATTTCATGGCTCTTAATTTGCTTTCTCCGGCTGAAATCAAAGCCATTTCCTTCTTAGATTCCACCAAGTCCAACCAGCTACCCAAGCTTCCAGGTTTAACTCTTCTCTCTGCTTTTCCATTTTTCTCTCCTTTTCTGTTTGGTTACCTAGAAAGACGGACACACAAAGTTGGAGCTACTGAGCTACAACATAAAGCTTATTTACCTGTACTCTTTTTTAGTCTGAAAAGCGAAACTCTTATTCTTTTATACATGATGAAATACGACCTTTATAGGAAAAGATAAGACTGAATGGATTCCTTTTTGAGTTTTTGCTGATCAAAAGGAAAAAGAAAAGAGAGAGAGAGAGAGAGAAATTTATTTTTTTTGTTTTTGTTTCAACTAGAACTGAAGCATTTCTGTGTAAAATGATTGTATTCTGTTGGTTTATTGATGGTTTTAAGTATAACAAACTCGGGTTGCTGTTTTGTGAAATTTCAGGTAGTTTCAGTTTGAAGAGAAAGGATTTGGGAAGGAAAGTGCAATGTTCGGCTCAGCCTCCTCCACCAGCCTGGCCTGGGAGAGCTTTTCCAGAGCCAGGCCGTAAGACTTGGGATGGTCCGAAGCCTATTTCAATTGTTGGATCCACTGGCTCAATTGGTACTCAGGTGTGAATTCTTTGAGATTTATCTTCTCCACTTCTGGCTGCTTTTGATTGATGATAAGTCTCAGAAATAGAATTTGATAATTTTGTTTTGGCAGACATTGGATATAGTGGCAGAGAATCCTAATAAATTTAAAGTGGTGGCGCTTGCGGCTGGTTCAAATGTTACTCTTCTTGCTGATCAGGTAATCAGTCAATTTCGTTATGATATATATAGAACATGCAATACTTCTAATTTATTATTTGACCTTTGTTTTTGGTCCAATCATGATCTTAATCTTTAGTGAACTTCTTATGCTTGGCAATCTGAGATTTAGCAAAAAGTATTCTAGTCAAATTCAATTCAGCTGGTGCTGATAATTTTTTTGCATTATACAGGTGAAAACTTTCAAACCGCAACTTGTTGCAGTTAGGAATGAGTCATTAGTTGATGAGCTCAAAGAGGCTTTAGCTGATGTTGAAGAAAAGCCTGAGATTATTCCTGGGGAGCAGGGAATTGTTGAGGTAGGGTACCATCTAATTTCTCAACTTTGGTTTAGTTGATGAAGCCGTTCTTGTTATTAATTGCCAGTGATTTATTTTTAGGTTGCTCGCCATCCAGATGCTGTCAGTGTTGTTACGGGAATAGTAGGTTGTGCAGGCTTAAAGGTACACTCTTAGTCTTCTTTTGTCATTTTCTTGTAAATCTCATCACATGATACAAAAATTTTTAGTGCCTTTATTAGGTAAAATATGTACGAGGAAGATAATAAAATGTGAAAGCCTAGGTTCAACATAATGTGAAGACGGGTGGATGTATGATAATTTCCTTTCATATTGATATAGTTGGACATTTATGTAAAGATTCTTAAGGAAAAGAAAAGGAGAGAACACCCTGACTGGTCAACGTTTTCTTGGTTTATGTATTTTATACTGATTGCAGTATTTTGACTATTTGATGATTCTTTGAGTTACTTATAGATTTAAACTGCATGGTGCCAATTAGTAACATGAATGGATCACCTAAAGTTTCTCGATTGACTTTTTTCAGCCTACCGTGGCTGCAATAGAAGCTGGAAAAGACATATGCTTGGCCAATAAAGAGACTTTAATTGCTGGAGGTCCTTTTGTCCTACCTCTTGCTCACAAATATAACGTAAAAATTCTTCCAGCTGATTCAGAACATTCTGCTATATTTCAGGTATGAAAACGTATCTATGCTAATAACTAAATTTCTGTATATCTCAGATGCTTCTGCTACATTGTGAATTCTATTTGGTATTAGCTCATCTTATTTCTAGCATTTTGCACAATAATTTATTTTCAGTATATTCTATTTCTATTAATTATAAAGAGATCTCTTTTCTACAGTGTATTCAGGGCCTACCTGAAGGTGCATTGCGGCGCATTATTTTAACTGCTTCTGGTGGGGCTTTCAGGTGAGAAATCATAATTTAAGCTTCAATTTCTGAGTTTGTAAGTTTAAGAGACTGCTGGGAAATATTAACCTTCTGCTGTTGTTGCATACTATATTTATTTGCTCTGTTGATAGGGCAATAATTTGTGGATATTGATTCTTTGATAATTTGGAAAATTTATGTGTTTAAAATCTGTTTTGTTGCACTTGTCGCTTTCCATTAGTATCAAAACAGCCACTAAATTGACATAATCAAAATCATAGGTTAAAACAGTTCTCTATTTATGTTTGTCTTCAAGTTGCATCTTTTTTGTAGTGTTTAGACTACTGAACATCTGATCTGTCCCTATCATTCATTTTTTTCATGGCTTCATTCTGAATATCATAAATTTTCATTTCACACCCGGTTAAATTTTGAAGAAGCTGTTTTTTAACTATTTGATCACTTGAATGCTGACAGGGATTTGCCTGTTGAAAAATTGAAAGATGTTAAGGTAGCTGATGCTTTGAAGCATCCTAACTGGAACATGGGGAAAAAGATTACTGTAGACTCAGCTACCCTTTTCAATAAGGTTTGCAATATTGCTCTGTTTTCTATAATTTTCTCCATGCTGCGTGCAGCATATTGAGTGAAAAATAAATTTGCAACCATGCTCTGGAATACACTCTCAAGTCATTTCCCGTTTTTACAGGGTTTAGAAGTTATTGAAGCCCATTATTTGTTTGGAGCTGACTATGATAATATTGAGATAGTAATTCATCCACAATCTATAATACATTCAATGGTTGAAACAGAGGTGTGCACTGTCATCTTCTCCCTGCTTGCACCATAGGAGTTCTTTGTTCTTTTCTTATATTCTTTTTTTTTTTTTCCCTAGGATTCTTCTGTTCTTGCACAGTTGGGGTGGCCCGATATGCGCTTACCAATTCTATACACCATGTCATGGCCAGACAGAATTTCCTGCTCTGAAATAACCTGGCCTCGCCTTGATCTTTGCAAGTGAGAACACATTTTTCCTTTCAAACTATGGATTTAGATATATTACAAGTTTATTGGGAACTTTTGTGAGGATTATAGTTGATATTTAGAATTATATTGATGATGCAGGCAAGGGTCTCTAACATTTAAAGCTCCTGACAATGTAAAATACCCATCTATGGATCTTGCCTATGCTGCTGGAAGGGCAGGAGGCACCATGACAGGAGTTCTTAGTGCAGCTAATGAGAAAGCTGTGGAGATGTTCATCGATGAAAAGTATGTCTATCATTGCTTAACAATTATCTGCTTGCAAATCGTAAAAGTTATTATGGCAACCTTTTGTTGCATAGCTTGTGGAATTCAAGAAATTCTAAAAAGTTTATGCACTACAACCTTGTCTTCTGGCCAATTTTGGTAGCACAAGTCATATAGATGATGCAGTATGAAGTTTTAGTGGACCCTTGATTACTGATCAGTGCTTAGAAATAGATGACTTGATATATGTGGAAGTATAAGGAGTCAGAAATGAAGATGCTCATCTTTGATCAAACGCTTAGCCAGTAAACAGATGGGTTTGAGAGTCATAGGTGTAATCCTATAAGCAGAGTGGTAGTTAAGGGATTCTTTTCTCTTTTTTTCTTGTCCATTGAAGCTAGCTGGCAGCCTAAGTGTCTCCTCGGGTAGTTTGATGTGATCAATGACTAAACATACAAAATTTTGTTAGGGCAGAGTTACTAAATTTCTGCTATTTTTTGGAATTTGTTGTCTTGGTTAATGTTGTCAAGAAAAATATTTTATAGATTATAGCATCACCTATATCAAGTGGTTGAACCATAAATTTAATGCACTTGGATGTCTGTTCAACTTTATTTTATTTTTCTATGATCACTTGGGTGATTAACAAAGATGCTAGTATGCATGTGCTTATGTTGAGAATCTTTAGTTAATTAACAGTTTGCCGTCTTTTTTCAGGATAAGCTATCTTGACATTTTCAAGATTGTGGAGCTAACTTGCAATAAGCATCGGGCAGAATTGGTGAGCTCACCTTCTTTAGAGGAAATTATACATTATGACTTGTGGGCGCGAGACTATGCTGCTAATTTGCAACCCTCTTCTGGTTTAAGTCCTGTTCTTGCATGATCAACCACTTGACAAGCCATGGTAGTAAGTTTTTGTTTCTTTAACTGGAGGGTTGATGTTATACTCATGTTGGAAACCGGCATTGTTGGTGGGGTTTATGGGGGGCGTCTTGCAGATGTATTATATAGCTTGTCAAGATGGCAACCGAAATGTGTTATCCTTGAGATGCTAAATGAATTTTCAAGGTCATGAATGGGAAGATTTGATTTTGGAAAAAGAAAATGAATACGAAATTGCATTTTGTATTGAAAAAATAAAAATTGTTCATTTTGGTTTCATATTTCCAGTTCTTGGAGGATGGCAATCTTTGAAAGCCACACCATAGGAAACAAAAATATGGTTTATCTACAGTATTCTATACGTTTATGTTGATCCATTGGGTGCACAGAACTACTCTACACTGAACTCTCAATCTGGTTATGCAATTGCAAACTTGATTCTTAGCATGAACATTCTATTTCCTCGCTCAGGAATGTCCCTGTGCTGTCTAACAAACCAAAAATTTGTCAGGCCCGTGAAAAGAACAGAAAAGGACAGAACTAGATGGCCCAAGCCCAATAAACTAAAACTACTGTCCGTTTGTTTCGGCCCACATTTTGTCTGGCCCGAATTGTGTATAGGTGGTCGAATTGTTTTGTCTAAAACCAATCTGGATGAATTAGGTGACACGTCAATGTTTTCAGAAAAAGAAGAAAAGATAAAATTCAGAAAACACTTTGAACATGCTTCGCGAATATACATAAATTTGCCAAAAACATATCTATTTTTATATCATTAATTCATTATTCCTTCAATTATTAATTTTAACAGTTTAATTTTTATTAAAAAATAAATCAGCCCTGCGTTATTTTCAAATTAACACATAGAATTTATGTTTTCAAAAACTAGCTATAAGGAGACTTCTATTTTCAAAAAATATAAGGTTAGTAGATTATAATTTTATTAATAGTTTCATCTTTACGTCCAAAAATAAAGGGACAAAAGTATTAACCGAAATTATAAATTAATGACCTCATATTTAGTTTGACCATAATTTAAAGATCGAATTCTCACACAATCGACAATCAAAAGAAGCTTTTTGAACCAAAGGGCCAAGTACTAATAGACTAATAAGTTGCAGTACTTATAGTTAGTTTTTGAAAAGAAAAATTTTTCTGTGTTAATTTGATTATAATTTAGGGATCTATTTTAATTTTTACTTCTTATTTTTTACATTGTCAATGACAAAATAAGCTGAATAATTTTATATAGTATTTTTTTAAAAAATTTTTTATCAAGTACATGCTTTTTTTAAAATATAAAACTAATTTTGGGATTCATGAAACCCCCCCTCTCTATGATCCGGTGTAACATTGAACTATACATGCATTTGCAAATTGCGAGATATTATGCCTTTGTTTATGTATAATAATGAAAATATTCTCGATTTATATATTTATCAAAACTAAAATTTTCTTCCAAAGACTTGCTTTCGGGTTGTGCCGGCATAATAGATAGATAGATATATGGAAAATGCGATGAATCAATTGTTTTTGATTGGGTGGAGCTGTAGCTTTTGTACTTTTTCAAGTCATTTCTCGTTGGCCGCTAGTGTCTTGTTTGGTAGTTGTGAATTCCTAATTTTTTTTAGCTTACAAGAGTTGTTGATTGCTACTCAAAGAGAGGCGGTGCAATGTTTGCCTACGCTAAGTCGCCAAACAAAAACTATAACCATCAATTCACATTAATTAACAAGCACGGTTGTGTTTACCTTTGTGTTTACGACAAGTTACATAATAAACATTGTCTCTTTCGAATTGGATTACTAACACCTGCAAAATTACAAGAAAATAGTAACCTTCTATTGTAAATCATCAATTCTACAAAATCGTTATCAATTGTCTAATCCTGATTAATACCTAAATTAGTCTTCTAATTTCATCTTTGTGTATATAAAACAATTAGTAAACAGTTAGATCAGTGAAAATAGACTGCATTTCTAAACAAATTTGAAAGAAATACAGTACATATTATCTATGAAGCGTCTAACAAAAGAAAGAAGGTTACGAAGCTATTTGCGAATTATGTAAATACAGTTGACAGAGAGTAGACAAATGGTATATATATGTATAAAGGAAATTTATGTATTGGAGTTATGCCGGCCTCTTAGCGTAGTTGTGATTTGTCGACAATTGGTGTTGGGATTACTCACTTTCCCATAAGAAATTATTTTGACAGCAATTTTACGTTCTGTAGCTTTCCAGGGTATTTCCATGTAGCCACTTCTCTCTTGTTTGGTAGTTCAATTTTTATTTTTCTTCCAGTGACTCGAGTGAGTTCAACAGATGATCTACAGAATCTGAAAGTAGAATAGTTTTGATGATAAACAATTTAAATAAATAAATAAAAAAAAATACTAAAACACAGTTTCAGAACGTGCAGAGATTATGTCATTCATAGAATTGTTGATATAATAGAGAAATCATGAATTGGATGGAAAGGAAGAATTATTATTGATCATCGAAGAAAGAAACTCCAGAAACAAAGTCATTCCGCTAAAAACATGACTTAATCCATACTGCTTTACCTGTTTTATTCAATTCATAGATGATGGAAGAGAGTATCAGAATCAACAGTTTCCCAACTTTCTGTCAACTATCAATTGACCTAACTTAACAACAACCATATACTCTGCTACTACATTATTTTGGGTCCCACCTTTTAATATAGATAATTCCATATCCTCATGTCTACCCATTGTATGATACACACACTCTTTCTCATTTCACGTTTACTAATTAGTTGTATATATGAAAACATGTAATTAAATAGATTTTTGGAAAGGAAGCTCTTCCCTTTCTTTTCTTTATTCAAAGTTCTCTCCTCTCTAGACTAAAAAAAGTTTTTCTTGCAAATAGGTTTGAGGGTATGATTGTGAGATTAGAGAAGGACAAGGAAACAAATTTGGTCTGCCATTTGGGGAGAAAAATGTGATATAGCATTAGCATCAAAACGTGTGAACATGGCCAGCTATCCTTTCCGACTCTACAGTATAAAACCAATCAAACAGTCTAATATTTTGTTTTTTGTATAAAATATTCTTTAGAGTGGTTTCTAGGAAGAAAGGAAAAAAGAACACATGGACCAGTAGCAATGGAGACAGAGAGTATATAATGGGATGCATCCAAGCAAATTGCTTGGAATTTTATCCAAAATGAAAAAGAGAAAGGTCATCTCAATGATTATTACCTTCAAGAACTTTCCCTATCCAACTTCCCTTTTGCTTGTTTTTTGTGGAAAATTAGGCAGTAATTGGAGAATGTGTCCATTATATATTGTTCTAAAGCATCAAACGAGACAAGTTAAGAACATTGAAATTCAATCATTTTACTATGATTTCTGAAAGGCATTGGCTATATATGCAATATCTTAAACAAAAATATATTATAAAACAATCAAAAAATGTGTATATGATAATTAATACTTTTATGGAATCATTCTGTTAAATATTAATCTGTTTATGTAATATTTGAAATTATGAAACAAAAAATGAAAGATAGAAAAAAGAATAATTAGTTAAATGGAATTGGTTCCTCTCCAGTTGAGGGTGAAGGGACAGGAAAAGAAAAAGGGACTGCAAGTGGAAAAGGTGGCTCTGCAAATTAAGTGGGGATGATGTGGAATTGATGGTATAGAGCTCTCGATGCTGATTTGGTTAGTTGCCCAACAAATATTAGACTATAGTACTTGTGAGTGCCAGCAAGGTACAGGCTTTGAGCATTGTGTGCTCCAAAAGAAGTAAAGGAAAGGGTCTGTGTGTGAATAACTGAACATCCCCACAGCCAAGATCGTGATGCCTGCAATGGTGCTTTCTTCCTTTCTTTCTTTCTTTCTTTCTTCTAAAAAATGCTATATTAACGCTAAATAAAAATGTTTATACTATATAGTTGAAATGGAAGTCCTTGAAAGACTTTTCAAGATATAAAAATGAAGCCTTTGTATATATGCAAACTTTGATTAGTTGATTAAATGTGAAATGAGATTTTGAATTGTCAACTTCATGATGCACTACACAAAATTCAAAAATTCTTATTTCATTTAGTTGTTTCTGTCCAAGTATGTGAACATTTGACTTTGTAATTACCCATATCATCAAAATTTAAAAAGAATTTATGGTTTTTAATCCTTCTGTCCAAACTAATTAATTTCAAAGTTGCTAATTTTATTCTTGCAAGTCACCCTTACAACTCCTCTAATTAAACAACTGCTTGGCAGGAAGAAATCTTTCCTTTTCTAATTAGCCAAAAATCAGATTGTTAACTACCCAACTCTCTCACTCAACAACCAATTTTAATTAATTGCTATCTTCTCTACCACTAATTATTATTTATTACCAAAATTACTTTATTTTTAAAATTGTGTTCATACTTAATCCGGAAACAATTTTCCCAACCCAACTACTTATTACAAGTTGCTTAAGATATAGTTTTCAAATTATACTCTTGTATTATAACAAATTAAAAATATAAAACTATATTATCAACTAAACTTAAATTTCAAGAATCAAAACACAACAAAAATTGGCGGTTGGATTAGGCAAAACCTGCAAATACCTCCTTTATTACATTTATAATGCTTATCTAAATATTAGACTTCTTTTTTACTTTCTTGATTGATTCGCATCATATGGTATATTTATATTGGGTTGAGGTTTTAGGAAACAATTTTTCTGATAGTCACTAATTTATGTTTTTTATAGGTAAAGTTTGCTCAAAGATACATTTTTTTGATTAATTTTAAATAGTATTAGTAAATATTAGTCTGATTTTTTAAAACATAAAATATTAAAGTTTGAATATAATAGCTTCAGCAATAATTTTTTAAATATATTTAAACATTTTGATCGGTCAAAAAATGTTAAATGCTATTTTTTATTATTCAACAATATATCGTTTGAACAACTTTCATAAGTTAAAATAACATTTTATAAAAAATTAACCCATATAATATTTATGAAAAGATATTAAAGTAGTAATCTTACTAAAAAACAACAAACAGCTAACAATTAATTTTACCGAATAAATCCTTAATTATAGGACCAAATAAATTACTTAAACATCACATTAATCCCTGTGAGACACAATTTATTACTTATACGTTACAATAGTAGAGTTTTTTTTTTTTTTTTTTGAGGGGACATTACATTAATAGCAACTAGAAAGTTCTTATAGTAGACTTTTTATATCAACTACATGAGATAAATAGAAATTTTGTTTTATCGTAATAAAAATCAAAAACAAATTTTGCTTGCCAAATTGATCCACCAATATTTATTTACCCATTCAAATTATGTTGCAACATGAAATTGTCTTAATTATTATTCTTTTGAATTTAGAAAAAGTATATCTTAATTTTTTTTTCTAAAAGAGAAAATGCATAATTTATTTCACATTATTTTAATTTCGCCTGCCAATAAGATCACTCAACTCAAACCATGCATATATTTACACACACCAAAAAAAAAAAAAAAAAAAAAAAAAAAAAAAATATATATATATATATATATATATATATATATATATACTTAAAAAATATTAATTAATAATCACATAATAATAAATCCCTCCCTTAAGGGGAAAAAAAAAAAGGGAAAAAAAAAAAAAAAACAACACATAACAAAACAAATGAATATCCACCTCAAAAAGGATGAAGATTGTTCAAGCTATGAACATTGGAGAAAAGCCCAACCAAGTCCCGCCGGTACGGCAAAAACGACCGTCGTGTATCTCCTTCCTTTACAGCTCTGCTTTTTACATAATGCTCTTCCACCATTCCCTTCCCTTCCTTCTCTTTCTCTTTCTCTTTCTCTTTCTCTTTGTTCTCTTTACCTTCGTCTACAACTGCTACCCTCGCACTATTCTTCTTCGTCGCCGCCGGCGTCAAAAACACGAAAATATCTTTCCCATCGGTATTACTCCTGTAAAGCAAATCTCTGAACTTCCATCTCTTCGAAGATCCTGTAGAACTGCTCTTCTTACATCTTCGAGGAGATTCCTCTTTCCCAGCTTTCTTCGGAGTCCATACGCAGTAAGTCCCCTCCGGTAAATTCTCAAGCTCGTCGGCATCCGATGACGAACACGACGTCGTTTCTTTATCTTCGCTGAATAATTTCCCCAACGGTAATCGAATCGGTTTTGTTGTTTGCTTAGACACAGCAGCAGTAGTAGTAGATAACGATTTGGATAAATCTTCATGGTCCAATAACAAAGCTGTGTTAAATAACGGATAAATTGGCCTAATCTGGCCGTTGTAGAAGATATCATCAGCCGAAATAGGCGAACCGTACGGTTCCCTAGACACAATTGCAAATTCAAACTCTCCGTCTTCTTCTTCGTGGTCGGGGTTGTTATCTCCGCCTTCTTTGTTGTTTTCCTTCAGGGCTGAGAAATAGGTGTCAGATTCCCAAGGGAAAATGTTAGAATCTTCCTCCGATTCATTGGAAAATTCTTGGACGACTCTTGCCGCAATCTCTGCAAGTTTTCCAGAAGAGTAAGAGTTGAAGCTAGGAGAACTTGGAGAGAGGGTGATAAGTGAGGACGCCTGCATTTGGAGCTTTTTCAATGGCGATGTAATTTAGTTCTGTGAGTGAGTTATGGTTCCAACGAATAAAAGAAAAGAAAAGAAAGGAAAAGAAGTGGGATATATTTTAATGTGATAAGATATATATAGAGGCGCGAGTGTGATTTGTAAAGATGAATCAGTATCAATGAATATTATTATTTATATAGAAAGAGAGAGAAGGGAGCGTACGCGCTTTGCAAATTAAAGGAATGGTATTCTGTGTAAAATAATTAACAAAAGACCGTTATGCAAACCTTGATTAATAGTATTTCATTTATCTATATTTACACTAAACTAATTTAATAAAAATAAATACAACAAATTGGATTTTTAAATAAATAAATAACAAAAAGTAATAAATTTTTAAATGGCAGGCTTAGAGAACAACATGAATTAAGTGCAATACGTAATTAGACTTCGATTTAATATTTAGTTTTGGAGTAATTAATTATTATTTCTAATTTCTAATTTATAATATTTTCATCTAAAACAAAGAAATTTTTTAAATAATTTTCTAAATGATGTGTGGTGTAGTTGCATAATTCCCGAAGACTTTTATCCGTAGGATCTATTTAAGATGGATAACTTATTTATTTATTTATTAATTAGGTAATGTAATAAAGAAATTTATTTGCCTTCAATTACACGCAACACCAGATCAACCCAAAGCTTAATACGTGGAAAGAGCGAGAGGATTCACACGTGCCTTAGATTTTTCTTTACTTTGGTAAAAAAATTGCGATTTGGGGAGCTGTATGTAATTAACGTGAGTGTGTTATTGTGGTGGTCCTATCAAGGCAGGCAAGCTCCGAACGATAATATAATATTTGTGGGCGATATAATTAGCAAGGCAAAATATAATATAATATCATGGGCGATGATATATGAAAAGGTTGTGGTGTGGGGAATTTTCCTGCTGAATAGGTTACAGTAACACGACTCTAACATGCACATATATATGGTGTTTTAATTTTCAGCAATGAAAAATGAAATCATCATATGTGAAATTGGTTTACATCAAGGAGCAGGTATTGTTTGATTGGGCTTTTTACTTTTATATAAAAATTTGAAAGTCTTAAATTTGATACATCTCCATTCTATGAGTTTTCATTAATTTAGTGAGAAAAGAAGAGTGGATCTCCTTGTATAATCTAAAACATTCTTTCGACCCGTTTGAGATCCATATGAATAATAAAAAGAATTGGTAAGACACGAATGTGACCAATTAATATCATCTAGCTGTTATTTTAGAGTCTGTTCGGTAAAATTAGCTGTTTTAATCGCTGTTAGCTGTTGATCTTTTATAAAATGCTATCTTAATCTCTAAAAATTAGTTCAAAAGTTATATTATTGAATACTATAAAAAATATTACATCTATCTCAAAAAAATAGTTCATCTTTCTTTTTTAGTTTGTTCCAAATTATAGTCTTTTTTTTTTTTTTTTGCATTATAATTAATCCTTATATGGTCTACCATACCTTTATTAAATTTATCCTCATTAATTTTAACTTATTATTTCAATATAATAATTACTTTTTTTTAATACAGACTTTCTTTTTAAAAATAGAGAGAGTAACATTTAGTATTTTAATCGGTGAAAACCTAAAAACTACTTAAAAACTTACAGCGGAACATAGTCATAAAGCTAGAAACCCCGCCAAATAAAAATTAGATGCATGCATGCTATTGATATACTTGCTCTTCTTGTTTTTCCTCTTAATTTCTTTGATTTGAAATTGAATGGGGTCCGCTTGGCAAGAAAATGAGTTGGGTCAACTATAGTATAGGACAGGTACCTTTGCAAAGAAGGATCCATAACAAGGAAAGCAATATTAATCGGTAATTTTCCTATTTTTGGTGAAGTTAAAAAAAAGAACAATTAATTTTATGTAAATGCAACAATCGAGCTATCGCTATTGGGCAAAAGAGGACGGTGGCTACCTCTTTTATGGGGGATGGATATGTATCGAACTCTTCCCATTGCTTCTTGACACTTGTACGTCTCCTTCCCTCACACGTGTATCAAATTCCAAATGCTCATTTGGACGTTAATCGTTAAACGTATAGTGGTCACACATATTTCCCCTACCATATGACATGGTTTACTTGTCTTTTCCTTTTCTTTTCCTCTTGCCCTAGGCTCAAATTTTGAATTCTTCATCTCACAGATAAAAATTTATAAGATTTATTATAAAAATGCAAATAGTAATTTAATTTCAGTACCATTTGATGAATATGAGCAATATAATACTTAAATAAAAAATTGATATTATGATAACAATAAATTTCATGTATAATGATAAAATATTCATGCACGTTATTGAATCTTTTATGAATGGAAGCCAATATCTAATAGCAAAATATAAAATTAAATATTATACATAGCAAACAAAAATAACATAACTAGCAATATCCGCCTCGATTAACCTCCAAAGTTTAGCAATTCTAGAAGATAATGACGTTTCTAAAATAAAAAATATGTGTTAGTTATGCAAATGGTGATGTTGATGATACACTTAATTTGTCCAATTAAATATCATTAATCTCGTGTTAATATTAATTAATCACATTAGTCCCTTCCAAGATAATCAAACAAAAATAGTAACATTATACCAAAATGTTGTTGATTATATTACAAACTCATCAAATGGGTCCATGACGTTTAAATAAATAAACAAATAAATAAATATAAAACATTGTAAACTTGAAATGAGATCTATTTTTACTTCAATAAATAAATATAAATAAACAAATAAATAAATATTAAGATTGCAACTTAATATTTTTTTAAAAAAAAAAAACAAGAAGAAGAAAAATGATCCTTAATTTGAATGCTGGAAAGGGTTTATAAGAAAATAGTTAATAAATTAATGGCATGATTGGCGCTGATCAATCTTATTGTTATTGATGTAATTAAGAGATTTGAGAACCAATCTGAGTCGTACGAAACATGTGGAAAAAAGGCATGTGATTGTATTGTAGGCTGATTGCCAAACAAGATTCTAGACTTAGAGTGAAAGTTACCTTGAGCTGCAATCAAACAAGATTTTACTAATTCCTTTATATAAAATTCGATTTTAATGATCATATCAGGCTCAGTAAAATGCACTGCAAATATTGTAAACTTATTCATCAATGTATTGGTATGATTTTGTTTGTTAATTAGTGTATTATGACATATTAGGTGAAATCATTTTAGTTCCACGCTTCTAATTCTTAAGTATCACTTAATCTTTCAATCAATTCATACAAATCATGAGGATTAGGTTCAAATAAACTAATGTAGTTTTGATTTGTACTTTTTTTTTTTTTTACTATTATTTTCCTATTCAAGCTAGGGTTCGTTTGAGCTAAGAGATTGACAATATGGGTGTCTTTTTTTTCTATTCTTTCATGTCTTTTGTCATGGGTTTATGTTTTATATATACTAGCTAGCACATAAATTATAGTAATAAAATAAACAACAGTGCTAAGAGAGAAAATTGATAAAGACCTAAACCTCGACATCAAGAAAAGAAGCTTCAGACAGTTTGTGTTGACCTTCTAGACAATGATAAAAAAAGGGGAAAAGCACACAAATAATCGAAATATATATACACTTCTCGAAAATCTAGAATGATTCATGAAGTCAAGAGCAAGAATGAATAACGTTCAAATGGTCTTTGGTCGTTAAAAAATGATTGATATAAAATAATAATTATTTCATGATATGTAACTTGACATCAATTTTTGTTTCAGCAGTTACACTACTGAAATCTAGAACAAAAAAGCTATTCCTTCTGCATGCATTTCTCAATAGTTGGAAGCACGGCCAGCTTAATTCTTTCACTGGTAGCATCGATGTGTGACGATCTGCAATTTATTTTGTAAGGAGTCCACTGTTGAGGACTAGTCTTCTTTCTTTTCATGTGGAATGACAATTTAAGATTAGGTTCAAATACTATATGATCAAGCCCCATTGTGGACCACCACGCAACGACTGGAAAAAAATTTTACTTCTAGTCTTTATTTTTTTTTATATTAGAAAAAACAAGAAACTGTTAATAGATGAATGTTGGGCTTAGGCTTAGGCTTAGGCTTGGGCCAAGATTGAGCCACGAAAAGTTCAATTCCACTGGGACAGTAAACCTCTTTGGCTGGGCTATAAAAGTTCATTTTTCATTTCATAACTGTTGACAAGAACATGTCCAGTTGCAAAGCAACTCAACAAGTATATCCACAAAGAAAGAAAAATAACAAAGACCATTTCTATTTTCTAATATCACGTGAGATACTACTTGGTACTTGCTTACTAGGAAACTACACTATCAGTCTACTACTTAACCCCCCAAAACATGCCCTGGCATCAGCTGGATCTTAACCTTCTATATGTCACTTTGGATTAGGCATTTATTAGTTCGTTTCTGTCGGTTTCGTCTACCTTCCGCACACTTGGAGCACTGAACATTACTTCATTCATGCATGAAAGAGTCAGTCCATGCGCCTTTGCTGTGGCTGCTTCTCTCGTCATGATTTGCATCATTCCTGACTCCATTTTGAACCCTTGTTTGCATAGCATAGCTTGGTCCTAAACGGTGCTGAGAACAATCAATTGCCTTTCAGTCAGTGATTCATCCATAATCATAATTTATTCAGGGGAAAAACAGATTAGAAATGAAAGAGAATCAAATTGGAAAGGCATCAAGTAACACTTGTTAATACACTGTCTCTACTGCTGTCCAATTTACTGTGTATTCAAGCACAAGATCACCATCAAGCAAGCAATGGTTTACAGATAAAGTAGAGTCCGGTTCATTTTGGTAAAAAGAATCACGCACAGGTGATGTGTGACTTCCATCGAAGAAAGGAAGTAACGGATCATGCCTTGGATTAAGGTGTGACGAAGAGGCATCAGCCAAACTAAAACACTTCATTCGACTCAACACATCTCTTGACAAACTTTCGGACTGCGTGAAAATCCAAAAATAATATTTTCCGTCCTCTATATGTTTTGCAATTGTAAATTGGGAGCCATGCTCATGAATATCACCTACTGATCCATGAACAGCAATTATAATTTATATGCAATAACGTATTCTTAAACCAATAATATTCCATCAGTCTAATATACTACAGTCATGATTTATGTTTCCATTATGCTATTGAAGACAGTAAAAATACAGAACTGATGCTTTCATCATTCAGTCCAAAAAATTTTTGGGTAAGTTTAGCAATGAACTGCAGTTCTACTCAAAATAGAGGTAAAAGCTCCAAGAACTTCATCAATTGGAGCATAATAGGCCATTTAATAATACTAGTAATAATAAGTGGGAAGAAAAAAAATTTCATTTCATGGTGCTTCATGTATCGATGCATAAAGAGATTAGTACGAAGTAACAAACTTGAGATGAATATGATGGCAAACAATATGATTAAGCAGCAGCAAAGCAAATTAAGATACAGAAAGGAGGTGCTTCAGGAACTTTCTTTTTTCTTTCTTTCTTTCTTTCTTTCTTTCTTTTTTTTTTTCTTTTTTTTTTCTTTTTTTTTTTCCGATAGCGGATACAAAATTGTGAACATGAAAAACAAGAAAATAAATATAAAATTTATGGTGGGTTGAAAAAATGTGGGTAAGGCAGCGTGCAAATATGAATCAACAGCACTGGATGTCCAACTAGATCCAGGAATACTTCACTAAACAGAAGGTAATCTTAAATATGCAAAAATGAGAAGGGGCAACCATTTCATGGGAGAAAGTGATATACCTTACTTGAGAACATTTTGATTACTGCAATCAACAACTTATCCCCTGCCAATTGTCTAACTCGCTGTATTAGTTCTTGCCTTGAGATTTTCTTTTCCTGTAGAGTAGAAGTGCAAGAATATGAGAGATCATACTAATGCTGCTATCTGTCAAAAAAAAAAAAAAAAAAAAAAAAAATTGCAAATGAGTTACTTACTCTATGATCTCTATGGTACTTGGCAATTAGACCAACAGTAGTAGGAGGCAAGAACTTTGAAAGTGCAGTAATAACAGCTGGAAATGGCATCCAAGGTGAAGTTGGTATGCCTGCAGGTTCTCGAATTCTACGGAATCCTGAAAAATCAACCAACCAAAATTTATAACACACAAAATTAACAAAATTCAACTCATGATAAAAAACAGTTGAGCAATTAACAAATTGCTTACCTTTCAAACAAGGAGAGGCCTTGAAACTTATAACATACTCGGGCAAAATACGAGTATTCATGTGAGTACTCCACACAATATACTTCTTAGGAGATAACAAATTATCAATTCCTGAATCAAACTCCTCTGAACTTGGGTGGCCCTGATCAGAACCAGGATGCACAATCTCTGGCTTACCAAGTATAACACGGCAAAGCAACAAATGTCGTAAACCATTCTTATCAACCTTCAAATTCTTCACACTGAAAATAAGAAATAAAGCAATTCTTAATTACAGATATTAAATGCTAACAAATAAAAATAAAATAAAATCCTCAACAGTAATTGCACATATTTAAAAGCAGAGTAAATAAAAACAGAACAAAATCTAAAAGGACAATAGAAAGTTTTGTTACCTTTCTAGAGGAGAATCATCTGGAGAAAGATAGATGCCACACCCATACAATCCGTTATTGTTATTAATCTGGCTACCAAAACCATGCTTCATGATTTTACATATCTCATCAGTTGAATCCCCAAACCAAGCGAATTTCACATTCGCATTGCCATTGCATTTATCCTCCATTGCTTTCGTCAATATCTGAAACGATTTCATTCTGGCTTGATCAATAATTCCAGAATACGTGTTCCTGTAAATGGCGGTCACTGTGGCTTGCTTGCCAAGCGAACCTAAACCGGAAAGGAATCTTCGCTTGATAAGATCATGAACCCTATCTCCCTCAAAAATTCGAACTAACCCGTTACCGAGTTCTAGAAACTGATTGGAAGTAGCACCTGAAACTCCACTTTCACCATCAGAAACCATTGATTCTTGGTGATTGAGGGTTTCTAAATCAGAGTTTAGACTTTGTGATTGTTCACTAGACATGACTAATGAATGCTGTTGAAACTCTGTAGAAGAAGATGAATTCACAGGAACAGCATGTTCCATCGTTTAAAATTTTGAAGGAAAAATGAAAAGTAAAGATTGGAATGGCTACAAAACTGTATAGACAAAGATAAATGGACAAATGGCTAGAATATCTAAAAATGGAAAAAAGCGATTAGAATATGTACTGGAATCAAATACCTAACGAAGAATCAAACCATATAGTAAGCAATACATTTATGTGCAGCCAAATTAATCAAAAACAGAGAAGAACTGGAACAAAAAAGAAGCTAATTAAATAAAAAAAACAGAAGGAATAAGGAAACTTTTTGATTTGCAATTTTTAGATATAATAATAAAAATTGGATATGAATTAGACGTGTGGGATTAATAATAAAAATAATTATAGAGAGAGTTTCAGTTTTGAATTTTGGTTGCTTGGAGAAGAGGAAGAGAAAGGAGGGAGTGCTGCAACCCGTTTATAAATGTTAGTGGGACAAGCAAGAATTTAACGGAACCGCCTTTTTTTGATATATTATATTTTTAGTGGGCTTTTTTTTCTTCTCCTGACAGTGTTCCATTTGGCGGTGCAGCGCTATTAGTTTTCGGCCCGCCGTTTCAGCGACCTATAAAGGCGGTACCCTCTCATCTCGTGGCCCTCAGAATTGAGGACTCCGTGAAATTACTAAATTGGCCTTCTGGTTTTATATCCCTTGTCACGTGGATCCATTTCTTTTTTCAATAATAATATTATTCATATATATATATATAATGAAAATAAGGGTATGAATAATATCATTTGTGTAATGTAGACATAGTAGGATTATTAAATTTCAGGTTTTGTGATTTTATTAATTTAGAATTATTTTTTTATTGCCTTTTCGTGAAAGATAAATTAAAATCCATTAATTTGATAATCTGCAATTTTACATAAAAGTACGTAAACATGCAAAAACATGAAACCACTCTGTCAACTGAAGCCCCGTTGAATAAAAAAACTGCTTAGCCAACTTATGGGCTAAGTGTAGAAAACCCACAGTTATAAGTAAAGGGATTTCCCTTGAAACAGTGTCTTGCCTCACGGGTTTGCAATTTTCAACTGCATAGTGGAGTGTAAATTGGCTAAAATAGGCCAACATCAATCAATTTTATCTGCCACACAAGGAATATATATCATTCGAGTATTGTGAAGTAAATGGCAAAAGGAAAAAAAAAAAATAATCATAATAAAAAAAATTAATTTGGCTTGGAGACAAAGGCAGAAGACTTTCCTTCCTCAAGCCTCCAAATACATACAGGTTTAATGCATCAATTTGACCCTAAATATTAATCGATTATTTTTATTTGTAGCCCTCTAAATTTTACGAGAATTCAATTATGACTAATACTATCATATTTCAATAATAACCGTGTACCTTTCTAAAATGAAATATCTTTATAAAGGTTCAATAATAAACAGATACTTTCACATTTCATTTTACAAGACGAGAGTTCAATCATGACTTAACACCATTCTCTTCGTCCCAAAATATAAGTCGTTTAAACTTTTTGCACAAGTATTAAGGAAGTAATTAATTATTCTAGATTATAACAAATTCAAGGGTAATTTGACCAAATTATCATTTATCTCAAAACTAATAGTTGCTTGTAAAGTATTTATTATATTTAGTGTAAATAAGGGCCATATTGAAAAAATATCATTTATTATTTCTTGAAATACATAAAACGACTTATATTTTGGGACAAAATAACAAATCAAAAACGACTTATATTTTGGAAGAGAGCATTATATTTCAATAATAATTATACCCCTTTTAAAATGAAATAATTTTGTAGGGGTTCAATCCTGAACATATATTTTCACATTTTATTTTACAAAGATTATAGTTATTATAGAAATATTAAGATGCAGAATTATGATAGATTTTCCGTAAAATTAGAGTACCAAAAGGGTAATCGTCGAAAATATAAGATTAAATTGATTTATATAAATAATACAAGCAAATTATGAAGCTAGTAGTTTTTATTATTTATTTATTTTAAACAATAATTACTTGGTCCTCACTCTAGCTAGCAATTGCATGGCTTTCAAAGAAGCAATCAAATTGGCATGTGCTCACGGATTGGGAAATAAGAATAGGAGCATTACAATCATCCACTTCACATGCCAAACTTGTAACCACTTTTGGATATTATCCCTATTAGACCAAGCAATAATTAATTGTGCTGTAATTTTTAAATAAGAGACTGATCCTCTCCTCTGCACAAATGATCACAACACTTCTCAAAGCAAATATCCCAATCGTTGGTAGTGCAGCACTTTGTTATCGATAAAATTGCTGCCAACAGCAGTTGGACCCATCGGCTTCAAATGCCTTTCAGAAAGAACGAGAAAAGAAATTAATTCCAGACCCATAGTAATGTTTTGGCTTGGCTTGGATTCCATGGACACTAATCATATCTAAAAATGAAGTGAAGTGCTGCTAATAGAAAACTTATTTTCATATGTACCATTTACTTTCTGCAATTGCACTTTCAATAATTCAAATATATGAAATTAAATATTAGCTTAATTCATAAAATATTATTTGACTTTTAAAATCTTGATGTATAAGAACTTGGTAAATGTTAAATTTGAATAAACTACTAATCACAATTAATTTAAATAGTAAAAACTTGTTCATCCGCAAATGATTCCCTACTCTAATGGCATGAGTGATGCACTAGGATCCCAGGTTCAATACTTCATAACAATTAATTTCAATTTGAATTTCCTCTCTTTAGTAGGTTCTATTGTCTCTAATGGACATTGTTATAAATTGTACCGCCGCTCTGGTGGGTTTTGAATTGTTGCAAGGAATGGCAAAAAAAAAAAAAAAAAAAAAAAAAAGAATATTAAACACAACACTCTGAGTTAAACCACGTCCCTGAAACGAAAAAAAATACAAAAACTAATAAACTGCAGTTACAGGGAAAAACAAGAAATACCATCGCCATCATAATCAGATCATGACACATGCAGCCAAGGGTCCCAAACCCAACCTCATCCCAAAGTCCAAGATAGGTTGGTGGCCAAAATTACCACCCCACAGCTTTCTAAATTCCACGTGTCCTTAAATGTCCTAGGGACTTGGGCCAGGCCTATCCATACACATTTTGTTAATATGGATTATTATTTAATTTGAATGGTATGAGATAAACAATTAATTATAAATTAGTCTTCAAAAAAAAAAAAAAAAAAAAAAATGTAAAGGAAATTTGCTCAATTGTAAAGGTAACTTGATTCATTTTGTCATCTTAATACAATCTATTCTCAGTTTCTCTCCTCTTGTTAGTCTTGTATTCTTCTGTTCTGTTTCCTCTTTCTGAAGTGCAACCCACTGGGTTTCTATTATAACTGAACCTTATCACCTACCTCCATTGTCCAACAGATTTTCTATTACCAAAACTTTTACCTTCTCTATGCATCCACCAACCAAACCCAACAGCCTCTTGGTTTATATAACTAAACTAAAACCGCCTGTACAATATGACTGCGCAAATTGGGGAAAGATAACATTTACATCCAAGCTCCCCATCCAGGAAACAATTGACATAAACGCTCCGGATCAATGGCATCTTGTATAAGCTGTTGAACCTACATAAGAAAATCACTTGTCTTATATTAGCTATGTTTAAGCGGACATGCAAATTGAGTTTCAGATAATAAATCATGTTCTCCACACATGCATAACTTGATTTTAATGCTAAAGTTTTAGACTTCTAGTTGAATTACCCAATAGCAGAAACATATCTACCAACATAGAAAGGGAAAAGTCATGCTACATTTACCTGTCCGTTTATACTTCTTAATTCACCTTCTTCATATCCATCTAGCTTTTGCTTGACACGCATCAGTGCACGTGCAGCATCTTTGTTCCCTTCATATTCATCTTGTGAGTCTTCCAAACTTGTCTCCAGATCATCATCCCTTTCCTACCAATGATTGATCCACAAGGCAGACAAGAGAAAACATGAGAAGTAATACGGTCATCTTTGAACTATGTAAATGTACTTTTACTACAACCAATCAAAGAAATCTAAGAGATTAAGAACTGATTTTAGGATGGGAATTTGAGCAGGAAAATGAAGAAAATGCAACACTAAATTTCCCCAGAATGATCCATGAAAACTATCACTAAAGACCAGCCATGTTTTGTGGAGCAGTTGTCCGGTTGTTGTGACCAAAGCTGTGACAATCAGCCCCCACACTAATAAGGCCTCTGCAGGATTTGTTTATTCCATAAAAACCATTTTAATTTGGTGGCGTTTATTTTGACAGATTTATTAGGCATTCACTCTTTAATGTAAAATTTCTTCCTTTCGTTTTGGTTTTAACAAATCCCAGAACTAATAACAAAAATTCCATGCATATCCTAGAAAAGAATATTTTATTGTATCTCATGACTCAAACAAAAATATACTTAATTTTAGAGAAAAAGGGCCAACGTGCAGAAATACCTTTTGGCGCTGCAAGGCTTTCAGAGGGGATAAAGCCCATTTATACAAGGGATCATGGATAAATACCTGCAGAAAATGTGCACTTGTTATCATGAAAATAAAATAAAATAAAATAAAATAGAATATAATTTAGTTTGAAAGGTTATTTAGCAATGAAATTATACTTCAACAATGGTCAGTAATGCTTCTTTATTTGTACGCATAACAGCGAGAGTTGCCTCACAACATCTTCTGAAAACCCCTTCCACTCCAGTAACCCCCATGCCGTCAATTATGTCTCTTGTCAGTCTGAATGGAACCTGCCAAAGTAGGTCCAGAGCAGGCATCAACAATAGGAGTAGACATCAAAACTTCATCAACAAACTAAACAAAGCTAAAAGGGAATCAAACCCGCTCTGGTGTCTTGAGCATCAACCCTTGTTCAAAAGCAACACCAAGATCTATGTGAACAACCTCTGCAGTGGTTTGATCAATTAAGATATTCATGGCATGTCTGTCTCCAAGGCCGACAATATAACCCACCTGAAAGTTAAACCAAAATTTACCAACCATGGCAATATCATAGCACGAAATGTTTTATGTAATATTGTGGAAGTCACTTTGCGGAAAAGAGAATGAAAGAAAGAGATACTTTTCGATTTAATTAAAGTTTGTCTTGGAGAGAGGGAAAAATAGTTTGAGAAAAAGGAAATAAGCTTAGGAGGGAGCAAGTGGGAGATGAGAAAAAACATAAATTGTTTTGGAAAACATACTATACTAGGAACAATGCCAAAGAAAAGGAAGAATGTTCTCACCATTGAACTTGCAGCCACACTACGCGTATACGCAAGTCTCTTCTCAAACCAGTCAGCTGGTTGCAAGAATCTCTCGAGAAAAAAGTGATGCATAACTGGTCTGCATTATGCATCAACTGAGTTAAGAGCTTGACAGAGTTAGGTAAGTATTTGGAAACTAGGTGTATTTCCAAAAATAAAGACAAACCTGAAATTCTCACAAACTTGCTGGAATGCTTTACGCTTGTCTTTGGCCTGTTGAGTCACATTGACAAATGAGAAATTCAGTCAAAGTTGAATAGGAGTCGATGCCTTTCGATAAGAAAGTTTTGAAAGGTGTAACGCATTTTTTTATTTCTTTATTATTATTAAATTTCTGGTCACGAAATGGGCATGTCATTTTATTTGCTTAAACCAACAATAGTTACCGAAATCTTATACAGAGCACTAACATGACACTATGGTTATTATTATTATTTATTTGGTTCTAATTGCTGCATAATGTCCTTAAATGTAACTAGAACGTTGAACAGAATTCATCAGTGATAGGAGATAGAACTTATCATTTTGAAAAATCACAGAAAAATATGATACTTACATTTGACATGAGCTCTCTGCATTTTAGAAATGACCAGTCTCCAATTCCATAGCGACCATGAGCACCACCATTTCTCGTACTGACAATTTAAGATGCAAGACAGTAACGTTACTCAGCCATATTATAAAACCAGCAGTTAAACAATTGTGGCTCGACTAACCTTGCTATAAGATATTCTCCAAGGGGAAGAGTGCCATCAACCCATTCAAGAACACCAGCACTTGGAGTAAAAGGAATAACCTATTTCATTAATAACAAATTACTTGTTACGTAACTCACATTGCCAAAACTAACTAAATATAAACAATTATTGCAATAATAATAATAATAATAATAATTAGTATTATTATTATTAATATTATTATTATTGTTATTATTATTATTATCGCACAGATCAACAAGAAGCCACAAGATAATCAAAGTGAAGTCTGAAGAAGCCCGCAGAATGATTATATTCATCTGGGAAATAGTACCATTACCATCATACATCTTTGTAGGTAACTAGGATAAATCAGGCTGCATAAGCTGTGCACTGAAACTTCAGGACATTAAAGTAATGAAAGAGAAGTTTTAGAACAAAACTGTGATATATGCAAAGAGTACACCTTATGTACAGCACTAATGTATACAGACTATGAGGTCCATAGCCAAGCATGTTCTATTGTTGCACACGAAAATGTTTGTTATCCAAGAGAATAGAATTAAAGAAGATTCAAAAAGGGGAAAGAAGTATGAAGAGGTATATGATACCTGTTGACAAGATTCCATCTTTCTCAATGAAAATAAAGTGAAAAAACAAACAATACATGAAAAATGTATTGAAAGAAGATACCTTGTATGTACGCACACCTAATCTCCTCTTCAACGTATCTCGATTATTTTGTAAAAAAGTGTTAACCAGACCAAAACATTGCTCCATAACCTGCAAGATTTTCACAAGACTCATAAAAAATGTAAATTGCATTTAATATGATCCTAAATATCCCAGAAGGAAACTGGACTTTCAACACTTCAGCAGTGAAACTAGGGAAGACAGGGATTCCCCAGCCATGAGACTCTAACACCTAGTTTGGAAGGGAGAGGAATGAAAATAAAAAGGAAAAATAACGAAGTGTTGTTTTATTTTCTCTCCTTAGTTATTTTTCACCCTTGTGTGTGGATGGAGGGGGAAAAGAAAATAGATTATATTTCATTTTAAACAATGCAATTTTCTCAACTCATCCATCATTTTCTCTCCAATTTGGAGAGATTCTAATTCTGTGGGCCCGGAAGGAAAATGATGCATATTTTCATTCCTTTGACATTTTCCTCCCCATTTCCAAGCAAGCGAAAAATTTCTTCCCTTGATATTCTCCTCACATATTTTCTTTCCTACAAAAGAAACCCCTTCCCAGATAAGGCCTAAATCTAATTATTATTAAAGCAGGAAACTGCATGATCTCATCAAACCATTAATATCCTTTCCAATTTCCAAGAAAGATGACTAACACAACTTGACCAACTAAACCTTAAATCAAAACAAGTTTGGCTGACTACACAAATCATTTTGTTCATTCAGGCCCCTCTAAACTATATTTCTCAGTGGGCATGGTTGCCTGTGCACAACTTACTAATATCAAGCAGTGCATCAATGAAATAAGAGTTGGAAATCAAAATCAGAGAAGGGGGAGGCATTAACAGTAAATATGAGCTCAGAAAGCAGGTGTCAACAACAAATTCAGCAGGATTTAGGAACCAAGGAATGATAGTTGAAGCAAATCATTCAGGCTTCTGTGCTTTCAGAATAAATCAACTTTTCCAGATATTCTACCAATAGATGCCAAGATGGAATTAAAATGAAAGGCTAATTTTTCATACTCACTGCATCTTGTCTAAGGTCGTCATTTCCAGATTTTGCTAGTTGTCGATATTTTTTACCATCAGAGCCAATACATTCAACCACTTTTGGGGCGTTAATACCATTCATTACCCTGCATTATGCAGATATATATTAAAAACAATAGCATCAAGAATGATGACCATAGTAGAAATATAAAATAATAAGGCAATTTGAAGTTCTTTTGTATCATTAAGACGCACATAACCGAATCCGCTAATCCTCTGAAGTATGGGAAAGAACCATCATGATAATTACAGTTACGATCAACTGGAAAGCTAGCTGTCACCACAGGTACCTGAAAGCCAGACAAAACTCACAGAAGAGAATAAAGCAATACTGATAAGGAAATATTATGGTAACCAGGTTTTAAGCAACATACCCAACTACTTAAAAAACATATTTCCTGTCAAAGTTATAGCTTTCAAGAGAAATACACCAATCAGATGACAGTGCCATGGTAATGGACTTACCAGTTCTAAATCTCGAACACTGCGGATATCTCTTGGTAGTGCCACCCTTCTGTTCGTATCCTGCAAGCCATGTAGATTAAGTAATTGTTTGACGTTAGAAGTTCTGCCTCGCCTTTCTTTACCCCTTTCAGTAACATTAAAGTTTCTAAGGGATCTTAACGTTACATATTGTAATGATAAGGGCTACACAATAGATCTTTAAAATGTTTTGACAAACCTCTCTCCTTGTTTCAAGCTCTGCAAGCTTTATGTAGATGTCGACCATTTGTCTCATCTACATGGTTAACAAACATGGACCACAGGAGTTGATATAAGAACTCAACTTCTAAAAGAGCAAAAAATGAGAAGCACAGTTGGTAATACTTGGCCAATAACAGCTCCATGATATGATGAAAGCTCATCTAGAAGATTTCTTGCTGAAAGTATTTTATCCATATCCACCACATATGAGTTTCGGCTACGCTGTTTGTCCTTGATACGGTCACCGTTTGCTAGAGCAAGAAGCTATCAACAAAAGTGGGAGGCAAAATGTAATGAAATATGTAAGAAACAAGGTTCAACCAAGTGTTAAAACCAAATTCATTCATTGCGTGTTCATATACGATACTGAAAGATTTCACAATTCTGGTCTCTATTCCATTTCATACAGCACGAACTTCAAAATCATCTACTTCAAATGGGACAAAGGAAGTTATAGGCCGAACAATTTCTTTCCAGTCATGAAAATCATACTTATATACCTGAAAAATTGTATGATACGGATGATCTATGGCCATTTTCTTCACAAGGGAAACTAAAGCAAACTGCACGATTGAAAACATAGATTCAGAAACAGCAGCTATCACATGAGATGATATGAAGTCTAAAAACCAACTAGTCAAAGAACCTGAAAATTATGAGGTCCCACACTATCCTTTGAGCTCCCCATTCTTGAAGCAATTTGATAAACTAATGCTACAAACTTATATGATTGGACCTGCAATACATTAAAAAGGGATTATTAACCCTGGTCCACAATAAAAGAAAAGGTTGCAATTGTATTCATTACAGAAATTATGAAAAATGGAATTCAAACATTCCATGCACCAACTCATTGAGACAGTGACTGTTACCTCATTGATAGTTTGGAGCATGTTATCAATGACATTTTGTCTAGAAGAGAGGGTGAACCATAGGGAAACAAGTCGAAACACCTGAAAGCATATAAGTTCAACTGTCAAAGGTTTTGGATCCCATAAATAGCGACAACATATCTTCCTTGATAGGAAAGGAGATATCTGTGAAGTATAAGATAGGAACTTCACTTGCTAATATATTCTTATTATCAGTTTGAAGAATGGAAATGAAATAGGATAAGCATACATGCTACAAGCCAATAAAATCTTGATTGAATTTTAGATTTATCTAAATGGGGCAAAAGAGACTTCGATTGAATAGTGATTATTATTTCATCAACAAATGATCCCCATAAATCAGTTTAGAGCTCTTTTGTTACCAGTGCGCAGTTTTTTTTTTTTTTTTTTTTTTTTTTTTTTTTGTCAGTTGAGCAGAAGAATAGGATACTAAATACATACCACTCGTACATCATATTTTTCGCCTATGACCAGACAACGCTTGTATCCCTCTAATGCTAGGCTGAGAAAATTGTCCCGATCATCCTGAGAGGTTGATAAATGTGATTAAAACAATAACTTGAATCTATTATAAATACCACATGATACGCTGTACTTTATCATTATTCATAATCTGAATCTCGATAAAACTCCATCTGCATTTCAACAAAAAGGGGAAAAAAATCTTGGTTCTAATGACTTCTCCAGTTACAATGTTCAATGATGCATGCATGTGGGTTACATTTATGATGATCAATGTTTTTAGTAGTTTCTATAGTCATAATATAGTCTCTTCAGAATAATTCAAAAACAGATGGTCATGTTCTACCTAGCAGTCCAGAAATGGAGAAAACAGCAGAGATACCTGCAGTTTCTCAGCCTCTTCCTTATCCATTGTAAGCTGTTTCTGCAACTCTTGTATTTTTGTTGAATAGTCAGTCTTGTCCCCCTAAAAACACCAAATCTAAAGTTTTATAAAAATGGAAAAGCAAATTCAAAGAGGACTGGAAGTTGGATATGAGATTCAGATTTACCTTTGTAGAACTTTTGAACCGCCTAAGAAGTGCCTCCAACTCCAATGTCTGAAATATTAAACAGCTAAATTAAATCCCTCTCTCTCTCTCTCTCTCTCAATCTCTGTGCACCTCTAACTGTTATACCTTGTGTTTCCTTAAACGCATTGCTGCTTGCCATTCGCTAGAGGTTAGTCTTTCCTCATACGACCTAAATAGAGCATCTGCATAGTGTGCAAGATTAAAATGAGTTTGGCTTTGTCTTTCTATCGCTTTTTTGTGAGTTGCCTTCAGATCCTCCGCTAGGGAAACTGCAGGTTTCAGATACTTCTCTAAAATAGTCCTTGAGCTGTAGTCATACAATATTATGAGAGTATTAGCATCCATGATATACAAATATGGTAAACAGGAGTAATTTACTCAAGTAAAAGATACAACTTGCTAGATCTAGTTTCTGCCAGCCATTTCCCGACTAAGCGATACACATCTGAAGGTCCTTCAGTTGAATGACAATTTTCCGATATATATTTTGCAAGGTTAATAGCCATCTCATGCTGACCTTCTGCACGCAGTAACTTTGCTTCCTCAAGCTGCCATTGCAAATATTGTCATAGTAAAATTTGTCTTCATCCTCATAAAACATCTTAGGAATAAAACAAATACAACAAGTGAGAAAAATGTTTTAACTCCTGTTGTTCCTTAGTAGCTCAATGATAGAGAGGTTGACTTATAATTGACTAGTCATAGGTTTCTATCGCACTTGGTTAGATTTGATTTATTTTGAATTCTTTAATTCGGAATGAAAGAATTTGCTTTGACCATTAAGAGTAGGTAACCCATTCCTTGTGTCTTTCTTTTTTATCGCATTCTATCTAATCATCACATTTTTTCTGCGATATTTGAGATTCATCGTCAGCATCTCGATGTAGGTAAGTGTGTTCCAGTGTAATCCAAATCCAAAATATTGGGGCTATCTACAATTAGCCAATTAAGATTTTCATATATACTAGTCCTTGCAAGTGCATCAAGGATGCAGTCGATTCTCCCAAGAGGATACAAATTACCACAAGCAAACATATTAAAGACAAAAAACACATTCTTTGCTATGCCAATAATGTGTACTGCTACACTTTTGCCTAAGCATGGCTGAGGAAAAGTGAAGGGGAGTAAAACAAAAAAAGATATAGGCCAAGCAAACTATGTGGAAAGATTAAACCATTTAAGAAATTAAAAAAAGAAAAAGAAGAAAAAGTGAGGATATCTATTTTGAAATCTATTTTGAAAAAGCACCTAATCCAAGTTCCATAGCTTTGGGTCCGGTATCCCGACCATGATTTTCCTTATCTCCAGAAGGAAAGTCTTTCCCTTTTTGGCCAGCTATAAATGAGCAAGGAATTCAAACCCTTGAGAAATGTGCAAAACCACCCCGCATGCACAAGAACTTCAAACAGTTAAAAATAAAGGGAGAATAACAAGACCTATGCTTTGTGGCAAAGAATCAAATTAGAAGTTCCTAATATGAAAGGAAAAGAGAAGTGAAAATCCTGTACCCTTCCAAGCCAATATAATGACGTAGTCTGTTCCCCTGTGCCAAGACAAAGAAACTTAAACTCATGCAAAGCTGCCGCAGCTTGAGAAAACCTAGAACCCTGTAAATGATAGATGGAATAAACATTAGAATGGTAGCAAACCAATACTTCAGCATATTGAGGAATGTTCTGTTACCTTGCGAAGAGTGGACGTAGACTGCAAAAGATGTTGCATAGAACATTCATTACAACCCAAGATCTGAAGTAGCACTCGTCTGAATGCTATGAATGGTTCTAACAAATTCATATGAAGTTGTGTTCGCTCCAAAATCTTGCTCCAGTCCATATTCAACCATGATAACTAAATAGAAATTCAAAATCTTGCATCAGACAGCCAGAATTACCTATTACTCCCACAACAAAATAATTTGGAAATACCTCTCTAAATGAAATGTAAAAGTCAACCTTTCTTGAAAATAAACAGCAATTTTTCTCAACAAGTACGACGCTGCTATAACACTGAGATTGTCAATTAAACTAAAACTTTATTCCAGTACAAAAAATTGAGACCAAAAGGAAAATACTTCAGAAGTTTCAACAAATATTGTAAAGCATTTAAATTAGGACAAGAAGGAGGTGTTCAATAAATTGCGCAAAGAAATAGAAACTGCATGATTCAATTCATGAGAATAATAAAAATCACGGACACTCCTACAAAGAATAAAATTTCAAAAATTTCTGACTCTTAAAATATAAATATACACAAGTATCTGTAACAGAAATATATACGTTTTAATGTTATATACAGAGACACAACTACAGCGTCATTCTTACAAAAATACTTTGAAGAGTTCATTTTGTGTACATTGAATTTAGTGCATAACTTTAGAATATCTTAGACGTTTAAATTGGTCTTTTGTTAGCTCCTTGCAGTTTGTGTTGCCCTTGTTTATATGGTGGCTGGAATTTTATCCTTGATTGTTGCTATTAACAGAATACACCAAGATCAGTGTCCTGATGGAGTTTTGACATAAGAATAACTACAAGTTTTCCCCTGTAAAACTAAATATTTGCCCTGACTATTCATCTATGCCTTGGAAACATGTAATTTTAATTAGAAATTGAAGACATTGACATTCACATCTCTACCATATTAATGAATCCTACATGAGAATTACTTGTGAATCGCACAATTGTAAAATAAGAAGATGATTGCTAGTCAGTAGATGAATACCTGTTCCATGGTAGGGAATACAGGTTCTGAAAAACTTTGCTGCTTCTTAGGACAAAGTTCTTTCGCTTCACATGGAGATGACGTCCATCGTATAAACCAGGCCATGCTAAGATGATAAAGGATCTGCATAGGATTATCCAAAATTTAGCTTCAAGTAGCACCCTCATGTATCACCAAAGTGCATTATGCAGAAACCGCCACTACACTCCTCCTATTCCCCACACTTCTCCTTTCTTCACAGAAAGATTCATCTTCCAGATTTTAAGCAGCTACTAAGATTGGCTAGAATTACAAAACCTTAAACAGGACAAGTAAAATAGGAACTGCACTTGGCAGCACTGACCCAAACAATAGAATAATTGAAGTTATATAAAAACAATAAAACTATATATTAGCAAGCTTAGACAAAAAAAAAAAAAAAAAAAAAAAAAAAAAAAAAAAAAAAAAAAAAGAGAACAAGAATTAAGACGGTGCATCCTTTATTAATTATTTATCTGCAAAGTTGTGTACCAGTTGAGAAGCAATGCCTGATACAAGATATCAAGTACCTGAAGTTTAATTATTGTGGAATATATGTATTCAGTGCTTTCCTCGCTTGCATAAGAGACAGACCACACAAGCTCCTAATATAAATAAAAAATCAGGAGATCCTGTTAAAGACAGCAGCCAGTGCATGAAAATAAATATGACAAAGAATTACCTGCTTTGAACCTTTCAGTTTTTGGTGAAATTCATCAAAATCCCCCTCTTGCAATGCCCTCAAACAGCTAACATTCCAGCCAGCGAAGATGGGAAAATGAGGAGGTAAGATATGTGTCAGAGCAGACATGCTCAAGCAAGTTGAAAGAGGATCAGCTTTAAAAAAGTATGTTTTTATGTGTGTGTATTACATATTTGTTTTCCCTGGCAACCCTTCTCCCTTCAAGATGATATACCAATTGGATAGCACATCCATTAATTTCTAGAAACAGCAAGACAACCTAATACTGAAATGCAATGCCATCCAACTACAAAGCCACCTAGTAGTAAGCCTGTCCAACAAACTCAATTTATCCTTGATGAAAAAAATATTAAAATCTGAGACCTTTTCCCATTATTCTTTTCTACACAAAGTAAACTTTTGTATAAAAAAGTGCAATTGTTAAACAGTATACTTAAAGGCCCATAAGATCCAGTATGCTGAGATTTTCATTATGTTCTGGCATTTTGAGGGCTGGCATCAATGTATTGATTTAAGATGAAGCGTACTTAATACTGTTATAAATTGATGGGTTCCCTAGATTCATGTCTACAAAACCAGTAAAACTTCATGTTTGACTTTCTAGCCAAGTCATAGTGATTTTAAAAAAATCACAAATTCATTTTCCATTTTAATTTCTCGAATAACCAATTTGGTTTCTGTCAAAGATATTGACTTGGATGCAGCAAACTTATATAACAAACTACTGCAGTAATTCAAAATCATCATAACCATACAGTTTATGCATTCACTGCGCAAATAAATTGGAAAATGGAAAGCCTTTCAGTATATAGGGACAGAACTATAATTTCCAATGTCTCTGTTCCTAATAACTGATTTTTCCAATCATTTTAGTGTGTGTGACGATATATATTACAATATCCCCAAGATTCCCTAGGAAAACCCATATGCCACTGTCAACCTAGCATTTCCTACTTCTTTTAGAATAAGTGCCAGATTCAAAACATCAATTTAGCAAATGTATAGTAGTTAAGAACTCATGATAAGATGAAAAAGAATTGAACAAGCAATTTTACATGAAAAAGAAGTGAAATAGAAAGAATGCCTCACATTTTACACCAACAAGATACTGTGAGATAAGAAGGATACATCAAAAGTACTAAAATAAATACCTCCTGGATTTCATTGGAATTATATGAAAAATTTGTAGTGGGAGAACCGATGCAGAAAAACAATAAGGGGAAACGACATATTCTCCAACTAACACCAAATAATTTTCATTTTATATCAAATTACCTGTGCAAATTTTCATTGAAATGATCAATTTTAACATTTTGATGCGAAGAAGAATTGCCTCCATGGACAAGGAAGGAGAAATCCCAGTTTCCTGCACGCCAAGCAGCCTCAAACTGCAAATATAGGTCCAAGTATTCAAGGAAAATGATAATGAAAGCCTCAAATCAGCCACATGAAAAGCAAAAAAAGATTATTGCATCTGTAAGTAATTAGCCAGCGCCATAATTTTCTAGGACTTTATGGAGTTATGGCAGGTCATTATAGCAACAACAGAGGAGTTTGTTCCAATTAATAGAAACAAAGGCAAACCTGCAATTCTGTGAACTCCAAATCATGCTGAAACTGGCCCTTCCGAGAAGTCAAACCCAGGCAATATAAATCTAGCACATGCGTGCAGCCAATTTGTTGAAGAGATCTAATCAGACCTTTGTAAGGTTTTCTCTGCTTAATCTCATCTTTTGATGCAGATAGGACTAGACATGCTGCTGGTTGATTATGCTCAGCTAATAAAGTTCCAGATCCACCATTCGTTTGCATCATGGCATTTGAACGGACTTGTAAGTCATAGTATTCTAGGGCTTTGCTCCAGTTTCCCTCATGCTCAAAGGTAACAACTTGAGATGTCAACTGTTT
This sequence comes from Jatropha curcas, assembly GCF_041381405.1. Classification (NCBI taxonomy): domain Eukaryota; kingdom Viridiplantae; phylum Streptophyta; class Magnoliopsida; order Malpighiales; family Euphorbiaceae; genus Jatropha; species Jatropha curcas. Next base: position 5,238,349 of record NC_143160.1, on the reverse strand, counting down.
TACCAATGTCACAACCAAAAATCAAAACTTTGAGACAATAATTTGTAGTATACCATGCATTTGACATGATGTGCATCATTGATTCCGAATTGCAATGTAATCTATGGTTATAATCAGCGGAACCTGTTTATGACTGTCCTACTAAATTTGACCATTTAGCCTTTGAAAATTGAATCTCAGAATCAAATATAGCATTTGAACTCCAGTAACCAGTTTGAGCATGTAGCCCAAGTTTCAACCTTTTTAAAAGCCTTCCAAAGATTTTCTCTGATAGAAGAGCTGAATTAAAATTAAAAAGGTGAAACTCCTGAAATCAAGCAGCACACAAGCCAATACATAGACCATGTGCATGAGCATGGTGAACCTAGTTAAAGACAAGGCTGGTTAGTTCTACTTCTCATCCTTCCTTTGCTTATTGGGTATTTTCAGAATAAATCTTTTCAAAGAAATTTAACAATTTTTTTATTCTGAACCGACCTCACTCTCTTTCTCTGAGCAATATGTGTGTTTCCATATGGTTTAGCTGGTCTAGAAAAATCTATGAACAATCAATCGCCTTTTATACAAGGCTGGCATTTTATGCTCCTCCCTCTCTCTCCCCACCCCTTTTTTCTCCCTCCAGTGCACAACCATTATGTACATAAAGATGGTGCAGCCAATCTATGATGACTGGACAATACTTAAAATACACAACTGGCCTTCTGCACTCTCTCTCTCTCTCTCTCTCTCTCACACACACACACACACACAGCCAATACGGACAACATAAGCACTCCTGGAGCATATAAGCATAGTGAAATTTAGTAGCGCCAACAAATGCCAAAGGCTACAAGATAATGATACTAGGCCAATAAAACTATCATGAAGTACTAAAATTAAACAAACCTTGTGTGACTGGATTATCCCATATAAGCTGTCAGGTTCATTGATTTGAGTAACAGCTGAGACAAGAACTTCAATGTGATCTGGCAACTGATGAGAAAAGACATTGGGAAACACAAACACAAAATAACGAAAATGAATGCAGTGATACAAATGAACTTGGCATTTAGTTATAGCGGGTGATTGACTGCATAGATCCATAACGAACTATTAATTGCTCTAAAATGATATGACGGAAAAAAGAGCCAAGGCCAATAACTAACAAAATTAAATCATTATATCCCGAGTGACATTTATGGAAGATATGGCGCATAAGTCTAACTTACCACCTCAAGATGGGTAAAATCTGGATTCCCTAGGGTAAGGCTATTGAAATTTTCTTCACACCAGTACTCCACATACATCATAGAGGTAAAGTAGGAGCCACAAATCTGTCAAGCATAGATATCCATGTGAGAGAAGTTCTAAAAACTGTGATGTGCATGAAAACTTAAAAAATGTAACCAAAACAAAAGAAAGAAAAAAATGGAAAAAGTATAACTCACTATTGCTGACTTGGCAACAATGAGGTAATCAATGGCTAGCCAATAAACCTGCAAAAACTCTCCATCAGAATGTAACAATAAAAAATTCACAAACATGCTGCATAATTAAATTTAACAGATTTATGTAACTTTCTAGGCAAAGTGCATAAACCTCCAGTCGCTTTCAGCTCTGTCTTACCCCTTCTTTATCCATTTCTAGGGTATTGTTAATAAGAAACCATATATGGATGAGTAGTTTTCCTTACTGGATCATCAATACACTGCTAATATTTTTGTCTTGGACACTTTAATATTATAGCACCAAAATATATCTTTTCTCAGTGATAAACTCTAGCTAGTCATCTCTTTTTGCAAAAGAAAGAAGCCCTTTTGTCCTGAACCTTGCCTTATAAGCTAAAGCCGAAAAAAAAATTCTATTTTTTTCCCAACCTTGAAAGAAAGGTAGCACTAGGAAATATTCTACAACATGATCCAGAAGAACACAAGTAACGTAAAATTGCAAGCATTAATTATACGCATGTCCAAAAAGCCAGACCTTCTCCCACGAAGATGTTGACATTGCCATTGAACTGGATGCAGCTATTGAATCTCTGGCCTTTACAGCAGTAGAACGGGATTTTGAGCCATAACTGGAAGGCTTAGCACTCTGTGAAACAATATTGCACAGACTGTGAATCATTAATTTCCTATTTTGTATAGGTAATAATTATATCAATAATTTTGCAAGTGTTAAATATTGTCAACCCACTATCATCAGATTATCAACTGTTGAATATGATATTATTTGTTACAAAATGAAATTATATCTTTTTATTTAAAAGAATAAATATTATATGATCTACGCTTTTCAAGAAAAAAGAAGTAATGTTGCAAAAAATATGATCAGGCCTGCCTCCCCATAATTCCTCTTCATTATCCTTCCTCATTTAAGCAGAAATAATAAAGAAATGTGTTGCATGGGCATGAAGTGGTGCATTAATTATTCTCAGAAGAAAAAAGAATCATAAGAACTGAATCATAATCGAAATGCACCAAATACAAACAATTGAGGAACAACTTTTGCACTTGCCTTGAGACTTTCTCGATTGGATGGTAAAAAGGAGGACTTTTCCAAGACATAGCATAACCGAAGTTTGTTAAGTGCTTTCAAGAAGACTTGGATGGATTTTATCAACTTATTAGACTCTGTCAATACACGCTCCTGCACCTGCAAATTAATTAAATAATTAAACAATATCAGTTGCATGCATAATATACTGCGTATTAGAACAATAATAACATGGCAGTCTTTACAAAAAATAAATTTTCACCAGAGTCAATTCCAAGGCAATAAATATCTAATTTTTTACTCTTTTTACCGTTTTCTGATAAGCTATGTGATAGAATTGATCCAGGACCAAGGCCCTTTAAGGTATACTCTGGAAGAAGCAAGATAGCTGAGGACAGCAATGGGAATAACACTGGGTTTTTGGGGACCAAGCAAGGAGGACATATCAGGCAAGTTAGTTACTGACAGCAGCTATATGCTGGAGCAAAAGGGAGAATAGAGCATAATAACGTAAATTCTTTTATAGAATCTATATTTGGCTTCTGGCCCCCCAAAGCAAATAGTGAGTAGAAAAAAGAGGGTGACTCAGTAAAATGACTAATACATAATAACATTAATCAGATACTCTGAATCTTAGAAAATGGCAGAAAATTATTAAAGAAAAACAAGTGAAGTAAAATTCAATGAGAAATGGAATTTTTTACCCAAAGTCCTATAGAATGTTACCCGCAAAGATATTAACTTGTGAAAGTCAATGTCCATATTCTTCCTTCCAGCTAGATCTACAATAACACTTGGCAGCAAAAGCTCGGCAACTTCAGATTTAACCAACACAATGTCTTGACATAACCTAAAGAAATGGTAATACATAATAAGATATGAATATGAAAAATAAAATGACATTCTAAAGCAATGCTTTTAGACAAGAAACAATACTACCTTAAAATGACGTCATTGCTGTAGCCAATAAGCGAGTACACAAGAGGACAAATCCACATCTCAAATGTTTTGTTTTGCGTTTCCCATACAGTAAACTCCTCTATTGGAGTTGCTTCAGCTAAGAATTACAATAAAAAGATAACATTTTATATTTGGTTAGCCAATAATTCACAGCAAATCCAGCTCTAATAGGAATAGCAATAACTCTATGTATGATGTGGAGATAACTTCAAAATTCAGGCACAAATATGCATAAAAATCTTTTAATACATAAACAATTGAGTTCCAAATTAGCAGCGTTTACCTCTAAACCTCCTTTCCATATCGAAAAGAAACTTCTCCACCAGCTTAACATTGACACCCTTGGAGTGAATCTGTGAGATAAGCATAAATAGCCTTTATCTTCTACACTAATAATATTTATTCTTCTGTAATTAATTCTTTTTTCTTATAAGAAAAATAAAAAAAAATCCAAACAAAAGGATAAACGCCTATGTGCATGTTTGATTAATTTCCTGACAAACTAGCTCTCATTTGCTGCAGAATATAACATATGATACCATAAGAATTAAATAAGAATACAGCTGCAGTACAAAGTCAGTTAGCAGAAATGAGAATGGCGATAAAAGACAAAAAAGAAAGTGTCACTTCTGCACTTAATAACTGGTTGTGATCTACCGAAACATGAAAAATGACGCTAAATATCATTTTAGCCTCTCCCAATAAACAATGACGAAGATTATTATTAAATTGTTTGATAAGGAAGCAAACATTGATGAGAAAGAAAGAAATGAGAACACAACATGCAGCACAAGGAATCCTCCTATAAATTCAAAAGACAACTGCAAAGAAGATCACAAAAATAAAAAATAAAATCTAAGAATGTGATGCTTTCCAAAAAAGTTGGGTAAATTCAAAGGGAATCTCTAAAGCTCCACAAGCATAAGGCCAAGTAGAAGCCAAAAACATCACCATGTCCCACAACCAGCAAGCTCTTCCAAATCCAAATCTTCTTCTGATTGCCACTACTCTAGTGCTCTAAAGAGAACGAGAAATATAAAATTACAGTCCAAATATTATAAAATTATTATTAGGATATATTGAGTACTCTAGCCCCTATAGACCTTTTAAAGTGGCAGGACATCCTACCAGCAAGAGATTTCCCTGCTACCAAACCAAAATGCTGAATACAGTTTCTTTGATATCACCCAGGTAAAAACAAGGAAGATCTACTTCAGCGTAGTGGTAAGACTATTATGAAATAAAAATAAGCATACCTCAATAAGGGACCTTTCATAATAATCAAATGACAGTATAGCTCTTTGACCCCTTTCAGTTGAAAGTATTCCCTGTTTTAGTACAAGAAACCTGTAAGAATCTTCTTCAATTCCTTCTATGTACTTCCCATTTGAAGATGTAGCATGTTTTTGCACTTTCAACAAATACAGTTAAATATTAAGAAAACTTGAAGCTTGAAATATCTTGAGGAAGAAAATAAATTTTACAAGAAACACTCGAGCAGGGAAAAAATTATTGACATCTACAGTTCAACAAGCATATAACTGATTTCATAGACGGATACACACACGTAAGTGATACAGTTAAATCAACAGGACAAGTTCATTAAATGCAATAATGATACCATACTAAAAGAAAAGGCATATTTTTCTGACGTCTACAAGAAAATATCAGCAACCTCAAGTTGCAACAAGAGTTAATAGTTTTCTTGCATTTACATCAACTTCTTACTTCTGAAAGGATGCATTACATCCAAGATGAAGTAATAGCACCGGATAAACTTAGAATACCATTTGACACATTTTATTGTTCAAACTTTATATTCAATTGCTTTGTTGAAGGCCATAGACCCTATATAAGACATTCAGGCCACTACATCTAGCTATAACAGCCGACTTTTACCTATAAATGAAACCTCATGGGTTGTTTTGACTTTGATTCAAATTGTTTAATCATTCAGGTTGGTTTATTGGGATTTAGTGCATAAACACTATATCGTTATGATCCAAAAAGATTTACATAGCATTTCTAGTGCAACAATCAAATGTATAACCAGAAAATATCCACTGCAAGAAAAACTTTAACTTCAAGATAGACAAAAAAAAATAACCATGTTATTGACAAGATCTCAATGTTCAAGATAACCAATCAAGCAAGCATATCAAGACTTGAGCCTGATAAACACAATAAAGGGCCAAAGGCATTTAAATCTCCAAAGACTCACCCGAAGAGTTTGTGATGTCAAATCAACTATTCTAACATAATCATCCATCAGATATTTCTTCAACAGTTTCAAAAGTCTTATAAGAAGTTCTTCAGATACAACAGTCTCCATGCCAAAATTGATTTCAGTAGGGTTGTCTTCAGCTATGGATTTGCAAACATTAATGTCATTAGACTCTCCAGGTAGATGGAATACAACACAGTGTGGATCCCCAATGCCAACCTGCAGTTTAAGTCAAGAAATCAGATGTCCTAACCAAGAAAAATTAAAAGATGTCAAAGGCCAGAACTGTAAAACAATTATATACCCGCGAAACAAAATCAGACACCAAAGGTCTAATACCAATTGCATCATCTGAACCACACATATTAACTAGTGTCCAAACTGCCTTCACAATTTCAGAATCAGAATGCCAATGTATAACTCTTCCAATGTCCTCTGCATTCCTTTCCTGCTGAATATTTTCCCCCATGATCAACTTCTTGTGGAGTGTCTGGACACTGCAAGAAAACTTACCACCTCAGTGCAACCTTCAATTTTCATGAACATAATATCACCATAAGAACAAATAGAAAAACAGTAACAAACTATGTAAGGTAAAGTAATTAATGACATTAGAATGTAACTACATTGTCTAAGGTCATCTCAATGACCTTGAATTAAGTAGTAGTAGTAGTAATATAATAAGCACAGAGAAGCCTGTTCAAAATAATCACCTCGATAAAAGTAATCTCGGTGGAAGATAACAAGATCTCTTCACAAACTGAAAAGGAGCAGTACATGGGGAAATGTGAAAATAGAATCAAATAGTGACTGAATACAAGTAGATTTAAGTATATATTGATATTTATGCAAATGACATAAAAGTCAAAGGTTGTGTACCTTCAGTAAGTGGTCCCTTGGAGAGTAGGCTTGGCATAACTTCTGATGGAGCTCCTGAACCTCATTAAAGACATCTATCTCCGGGAAAGGTTCCAACTCCTGCCAAAGAGCATTATCAAAGTTCAGGCATAACTTCATAGAAATAAATTCAAGAGAATAAAGAAAGAAAAACCTACATTCATTTCTAAGAAAGGAAATTTACAAAACAAAAACAAGTCACAGAAACCTACTGTAATATAATCATGAAGAGAAGGATCAGAATCCACAGTTAGCTGGAGGAGCAAAGACAAGACGGCAGATGATCTAGTGCCAGAATGCTCCCCAGTAGTGTCAGAGGGAATGCAACATGGCACCAACTTAGATACCAGAAACTACACAAAGATCGAAGAGAGAACTTGGTTAAAGTAAGCTGAGAGAACTAAAGATGTTATGGTGTCAGAACATATAAATACCTGAAGCTGTTCACCTAGAACTCTACCAGCTTCTTTGGATGGGTTGCTTTTAAATATTCTGAGCAATGCAGAAATTACATGACAACATTGATCTTGCAAAGCTTGACAACCAATAAATTGCCCAATCAAATTGAAAAGGTAGCTGTGCCAATTCGGAGATAAAACAAGTTACATAGACATCATATCTCCATGGGATCAAAAGGAAACACAGAAAACAATTTGCTGTAACAAATTAACTGTCCAAGAAAGTTCAATACATAAGGGCAACAAACTAACACCAACCAGTTTAAGTGTTACAAATAACGTAATGGAATTCAACAAACATTAAATTACAGTTATAAGAGCAAGGAAAGAAACAAAAGGAGAAAGCAAGAAACAAGAGTGAGAGAGACACAAGCAAGCACGAAACATTTGCCTAAGAGAGGATAATCCTTCCACAGTATTCATTAGATATCCACATTGGGATGTTTAAAATTCCCAAAGAAGATTTTCTCGACAAACCACAAAGATGGAGAGTAACATCTATATTCATTCTGGGATACACGATTTTTCAACCAATATCTCGTGATTTAAGATTGTGTCCACAGAGCACAAGGCTCCCAAAAACTGTGAGGGTGAGGGAAGAGTCATCCATCTTTTCCAGCCTTCCCCCTACTTTTTTTTATAGAGAAGCAATTTCCAGGAAAATCCTAACCTTTACAGACAATAATTAAATATATAGAAATAGAATTTAAGTTACTGAAATTTTTCCTAAGTTTCTAAAACTGATCCCAAAACCCAAACAAAACAGAATAAACAAGTTCTTTAGGACCAAAATGCCGCCATGCTTAATTTTACACAAGCCTTGTGCATATTGAACTGAAAATGTAATCAACAAATATTCCAGATTAAATCTCAGCACATATTATTCCAATAAACCAAATTTTATCAGGTAATCCTACAGAACAAGGATAGAATACACACTTCAAAGTGCTTGAAACAGCAGCTCTGTGCCCAAGAATGTCGATGAGGACCTCAATACTTGCCAACCTATGACATTTATGCCTATGATGAATCGCTGCTGCTATTCTATAATGCATTTCTACTATAAACTGCATGATCACAAGAAATAAACAAGTAATCAAACGAGGGAATACTACAACAATTGAACTAAAAAACAACAAAAAAAACACACAATCACCATGAAAACTCTATCTGCCCGAAAAATGTTAATCTTGTCGAGAACAGCTACACCTGTAGGATAATCCTCCCTACATTCAACAAGAAACATTTTCCTCTTCATAAAAATGGTCTAGAGAGCAGTAGAAAATAAAATTGAAGCAATAAGAAGGTAGCATACATTTCCAAAAATCCATCAACAACTGTTTGAACTGCACGTGCAACCATATCTTTGGAAAAGAAAGGGACTTCAGGATCTGATGCACAAGAAGTAAGGGACAGTATGTGGCTCACAATAGATACCTACATATATGCAGATAAGGGAAATTACATTACATTACAATGAACTAGTCAATTCAGAGAATTAAGAAGAAATGGAAAGATCAATTTGTCAACAAGCAATGAACCAAAACAGAAAAACATGAATTTGCACAAATTAGATGCAAGACGGTGACAAGCACAAGCCAAATGGCACAGAATTCCAAGAAGGAATTATGTCCATAGTGCTCTTATATCAACATCCATGCTTTATTCCCTGAACATAATCAAGATATAGACTATGCTTAGTTAGCTTGCTCTCATTTCTTGTCTTTTACTTTTTGCTTCATAATAAGTAATATCTAAAAGTTACAATTTTTTCGCATAGACAAATGTAATAAAAAGAGAGTATTTATATGGATTTTGCTTCACGTGAGATATGAAAAGGCTATCGTATAAGGAATTAAATTTTTCTTCACAAATTTTTTTTATTGTTTTCTAGCCAGACATTAGTATTTGCTTCTTATTTATAGAATAGAAAAAGGTAAAAAAAATGTAAAAAGTACCAAACAGAGCTCTAAAAGGTCAACATAACTCTAAAGTATCCTAAAGTATGATATACTTCAAAAATTTCACAAGTGCAATTCATTCCAAGGAACTGCCCATTTGAAACAAACTAGCTGTAAATTAGATAGAAACACATATCAATAGGTAAGTTGAAGAGCAACAATAAGAGGTGGCACGTTCCTTGCTGAAGTCACATTTTTGCTCAACGTCAAACACTCCAAGAGGTAGAAACAGAGACATAGTTAAGTACACAAAGACATAGAAGGCATGCTCAAAAACAACTACATGCAATTAACCCACAAGAGTATAATGCCTTAAAAAATAGTTGGTTATCTTTGAAAGTATAAAATCCACACCATATGTTTCTTTATGAGCTTGTCTCTTTCATTCTCGGATATCTCAGCAAAATGCAAAATTGAACTCTGAAGCACCAAAGCTGCCTTATCTGAACCAGGTCTCTTACTACAATGCAATACCATACAGACTGAAAATATTGGTACAAAGTTGTTTCTAATTAGAACAGCCAAAGATTGAGAAGCAACCTGCATTCAAACAGATATATTAGCTGATACCACATAAATATGAGAGAGTCATAAGCCAACAGACAGAAATACCAAATTGCATGTCTCCTACCTCAGCCACCCAATTCATGTTGGAGTTGTCCTCATGCAAAACTAAAGCTGGAAGAAGCCAATGGAAACAGTATTGCATGAAATAACCAGGCTCTGCATCAGGCACAAAAAGTTGCCTTATCTGCAAAAGAACACTCGTTAAATGGAGAGGCGAAATGTTAACTACATATAGCATATTAATGTGCTGGGAGTGACAAATGGAGGGGGTCATTAATGATCAAGTGAATAGATTACCTCGACAAGAGAAACTAGGCTAACACCACAAGCAACCCAGAAAAAAAGAATTGTTCCAATAAGTTCCTCCAAGTACTGCAGTCAAAAACAATAGAGCCAGGCAAACTTGTATCAAAAGAGTAAACATCCATGAACAATCAAGCAATACAGCTCAAGGATTCAATTGAGTTAGTAAAAAAGAGGGTGATGAACTTAAAGAATATTGAGAGAAGCGTCCACTGGAATATAATAGATATATCCTTAAAAATTTAACATTATAAATCCATTCAATATTCAAAAGAAAGTACTATAATCATAACCTTGAACCTAGTTGCATATTGGAGCTGCCTTGATAGGTTATCAATTACTGCATTGACCAACTCCCTGGAGCAAAAGGTCAATGGTTAAATAAACTAACTGGCATTAGTTCAAATTGGATAAGATAGTGAAATATAGTACCTATGACAAGGGTCAATAGCAGCAACCACACATATCATAAAAATGGCCTGCATGTGCCACATCAAAACAACAATGCCTTTTAAACTGCTAATTAACTTGCAAATTTATTAGGTCAAAAGAAATTAAACTTGTTATTAGACTACACAAAACAGGTAATATGAGTACCTCCAACTCTGTTTTATCACTATGCAGAGCAACATGCATGAGAGTAATAATAACAGTTTCTATTCTTGGGCGTGGCTGAGGACCAGCACCTAGGACCTCTTTAGCACTAACAAGTTTTCCTTTCGAGTGGAGCACCATTGTGATACCAAAGTTTGAACTGGGAAAACAGCCAAAAAAAAAAAAAAAAAAGACAACTCATATTAAGTAACAAAGTCACAAACAATATTGAAATTCAGATTCCGGAAAAAGGTGAACAAAGAAAAAAATGCATTATGTTTTATAGGGAGAAAAGAAGACAAACTATTCTTTAACAAAATTATCAGTATTTGCTTGAAACTAAGAAAGATAAAAAAAAAAATTCCTACTTAACTAAATTTGACATAATAATCTTAATCCAAAATGATGGTGGAAGCATCACTATATTTAATATGTTAATCATACAACTTATCCAACTGAAACGAGAAACTTGTACTTCTATACGAAGAGAAACTCATATGACCATATGAAGATATTACCATAATTCAAAGTGAAACTCACCAGATATCTTGGAAAAGTTCCTCATGGCCGTCCCATGTTTCAAAAAGAACACCAATTCGCTGAGCCAGAGAAAATCTTACTCGAAATTCAGGATCTTGAAGGAGTAAGAATAACCTTTCTATCATTGTCTGTAATACATCACAACAAGCAAGTGATAGAACTAAATGAGTACAACGAATAATCAACAGATACACAAACAGAGCATATATTAGAATTTGTGGGAGAACAAGAAAGGTGTGGCATGAAAGAATTATCTGATGACACGTGAATTATGGCACTATCCTAACATATACAAATCCAGCAAATTCTAAGATTTTATCCATCAGCTCATTTAAACTTTCATTCTGCTGCGATGGATCTATCCATATGGTTGGGCGAGCTTTTGAGAATTCCATTTTTCTCCCCTAAATATTATTATGTTTTTTCAAAAACATACACATTCCTCCCTCCCCCCAGATACCCGATAGTCTAGTTCGCCTTGCACCTGTTCATCACGCTTCATATTTGCTATTGACAAATGTAATGGATCCCTTTATTTATATCTAACAGTAATTACCTGTCCAACTTGAGGACTGAGTAAGAGAAGATCACAAATGCACTCAATTAGCTTAGCCCGTCCCATCCAGTCAAGAAGACCAAATTCTGCAACTTTGCTAAGTAAATTTCCAAGACTTATCAAAATCTGGAAAGAAAAACAACATAAATTTATAATTCTGCATAAGATTAACCACATCCAAACTTGTATACCGCAGTACTTTTATATAATAGATAGACTCTGCATAAATTGAAAATGAGTATAAATAATCATATATAGAAACAAAGAATCAAGATTTCAAATTTTCAACTCAATCCCACAAAAAAAAAAAAAAAAAAAAAAAGGAACACTTTAAAAAAGTACAAAAGAAAATTGTAAGTACAGGATCATATTCTTTTACAGTTGACTTTTTGTCAGCAGCCTTTCCAACAGCATCCAAGGATAGCAAGGTACAGATCAATCTTTGACCAGCAGCAAGCATACTAGCACAATCAAGTTTGACACTAACTCGTATCTCCATCATGTTATGCATTGTTTTGACCTAAAAATTTTTAAACACAATAAAAAGAAAAAGGAGTATAATACACTAACTGATCAAAAATAACTTGCAAATGCTACAAACAGCACGTTCCGCACAAAAACTAATCAAAACTTCAACTATCTGTTACCAAGTCCATAATCTTTGCAGAAGAGGACCAGTCTGGATGTTGACACAAATAGTAAAGAACCCGGTCATAGACCTGAGGAAATGAATTACAAAAACAACAGATCCATTAGTATATAAAACTCAGGGAAAACTAACATATAGAAAAGTTAAGCAATATACCTTTGTGTCACATTCTTTTCTCATAAGTTCAAGAAGGATATCCCAAGTGACAAAATCTATGACTGAGAAAAAACCTGAAATAATTGAAACCATTCCCAACTTCCAGCTAACCATAGAAAAGGATATACCACTAGTAATTCTGCCACCAAAATTCAGAATATCCACATTATTTGTATCTTCATTCACATCTAAATCCATGTCCACAATCCTACTTCTATTGCTATCTAGTGGGCAAGATATTTGAAAGGAAGCATCAGATGAATGTGAAGACATCGTCAAGTCAGAATGAGAATTTTGTGCACTTTCAGCAAATCGTTCATATAGTTCAGCAAGTGCCTGCAAAAGCCTCTCTATATTTTGAATTATAGCACCATAAAGTACAGGGTCCAAAGAATTTTCATCTCCCCCTTTGACAAAGATTAGAGAGAAGAGAAGGCTTCTAAATGAAGCTAAAATATTGTCTTTTGAATTGCAGTCAGAACTAGAGCTTGAACAACCAAGAGATTGGAAGTCGTTGCCATTTTCTTTAATTACAATAACAGCATGATCTAGCAATTCTAGTAAATACTGGCCCATTTTGGTGAGAAAGGGTAATATTTCTTCTCTTTTCCTGTAAGGTAAAAAAAGGGAATAAATTAAAGTAAAAAAAAAATAGAAGAAATAAGAGGAGCAAAATTAGATGTTATTGATGAATAAGCATCAAGTAATAAGAATCCAAGTAAGAAATCTTCAACTGCATAGTTAACACCAATGTAATAAGGTTAAAAAATATAAATCTACCAGCAATGCTCTCCAGCCAATTATGGTGCATTTTGAACATGGAAAACACAATAGTAGAAACATGGCAGCTGCAACTTAAAATGTATACCATCCAACTAACCAATGAGAAAAACAAAAGGGAGGAATATGCACCATGCGTACTGCTAGATGCACAAAGAAGCTGAGTGAGATTGAAAGCAAACCACAAGTATTACCAAGATTTTAAACCTGGGAAAATTCAAAGTCGCATGCCTACTCAAAGAGAAAAACACAAGCTTCCTAATGATTATAATCAACCATTTTGGTAACCTAAAACACAATTTTTATTATCAGAAATAAATAAACTTCAGATGCATGGGGTATAATTCTTGCAATACAAAAGACAACCTAAGGAGAAACTATTCCAACTAGGGATAGAAAGATAAGAACTTCTTTTCAATGCAGATAAGCATATGTGATACAGAAAACACAAACCTTGTTACCAATGAGCCATGTATAAAATTAGATAATAGTGCGCATATAAATAAAACATCAGATAAAGGCCTTTTGCTGATTTGGTTATTCATCAGAGCTCCAAGAATATGAGTCTCCATTTCATGCTGCAGCGGATCTCTTAATTGTCTGGAAAGGCGTACGCTTTGATTTTTGTGTGAAGCAATCTGCAAATGAAAATAAACAAGTTAAAGAACAAAAAGTGAAAAGAATAAAAACAAAAAAATTGAAAATGATCCAGCACCTCAACTTGAGAACCCAAATAAATTTTTGCCAAAACCTCCACTGAGCATTCAAAGAGTCCACAAAGCCTTTCATTCTCATTTTCGTCTGTCTATTGGAAATGACCATATATAAACATATCAAAGAGAAAAATTTGAATGTATTTGGTCCAAAGGTCAAAATGGTAATCAGGAAAGATCCAACATTAAGAGATACCTTAACCCAATTATCTGCAGCCTCAAATTTGTCCATGAAAAAAGTGTGCAACAGGGCAAGTCCTTTGGAACAATGTGTGAATGGGGCACAGCCAGCACAAAGAGCATAAACAGCGGCTGGCAACAACAGTACCATATGCTCATTTAATATGGAAAATTCCTACATAAGAAGTTACACTTCACTAATAAATTATACAAAACAGTCAAAAATCATGCAACCTGAAAAAAAATGAACTAGCATGCTGCAAATAAGTTTATACATTGAAGATATAAAACCTAAAAGCAGAAGACAAAATGCAATAGTCAATGCAAAATTTAAAATGCATGCCCAACATGAAAGTTCCTAACCGAAATGGAATGCACTGGTGTTCTCATACTTCTATTAGAGAGAACAAATGCATGCCCAACTTTAGGTGTCTAGTCAATACTCCCGATAGGACCGTAAAAGCTTCTTCCTCTAGGAATAACAATAAATGCCACATAGTAGATAAATGATCAAAATGCTTCACAAATTTGTAGAAAACGCCTTTTAAGGACCAATCATAATTTCCATACCAACCACAAAGAGCATTCAAATTTTCACTTAATACAGTCCTGCAACACTATCAACCAATGGCGAAAAAACACACAAATGCAGATTCTTAGAGACCTTTTCTGAGGTGCAGGCCCAAAATATACCATTAGAACAAAAAATACAAAACCCCAAAAAAAAAAAAAAAAAAAAAAAAAAAAAAACAGAAGAATCAAAGCACAAACCAGAAAACCTAATATTTTAATGAGGCACCCAGAGATTGTATAAACCATACCAAACTCATAAAGCAACTAAGGTAGACTTGTTTCAATTCAACCATTAGAATGTGTTCCAAAATGCCACCATACCGAATATGAGTCAGGCCCCTTGAGAACCATTTCCTACCATAGTGGACTTCAGATTGGCAAGCTAGCACAATACAGGTCCACTTTATCCCCTAACTACAGATGGAAGCAGTACAAGTATTTTAGGATACGCACCCTGCTCCAATCCATTTAAAGAGGATATTGATAATTATAAATAGGTTTGAAATAGATATGGGTAGTGAAATTGCTACTCGTTACGAATATGGGTAAGGTACATATATAGGTCTCTTAGTACCGCTATATTAATTGGGTTTGGTAGTGGGTACCGGCGGGTACCCTATCCATTATTAGTAAAATATATATTTTAAATAAGTTCGGATTTAGATAGTTTGAAATTTGCGGATACTCTACATATTTAAGGTGTACTTTCAACAAGTTTTGGACAGATACGGATAGTAAAATTTTTAACGGGTTCAGATATAGATACTTAAACGGGTTTGGACAGATACAAGTACGTCAAAATTCGCAGTTACCGAGCCGCTTCCATCCCAACCCCTGACCGAAACTAAACAAAGTCATACTTGAAAAAAATTCCCAGTTCTTCAGCATGACTAATACAAGAATATATGACCAAAAGGATCACAGATCAGAGTGACGTTAAATGAAATGAAATGGTAATTATATTTCTATTTCCACCATTATGCCAGAGAGAGAGATGCTAGAAGAATAGCAACATTGCTATTAGCATAAGATTTTATGACCAACATACCTTCCAGTTCACATAGCTCAAAATTGTTGTCAAGAGATTCTTCCGAAGATGCAAAGAGTCTCGAAGGTCACCCTGCAAAGATAAAAGGAAAGGTAGGAAAGTATGATCTAAAGTTCATTGCATTAGGTCTGATCAAACACACTTGCAACGCGCCCCCCCCCCCCCCCCCCCCCCCAACCCCCCAAAACCCAACAACCCAAACAAAGTAAAGGATAATAAAGGGAATTGGATTGAGATAAATGATAGTGTAAATCTCAAACTTTCGTTGAGAATAAAATAAAGTATGGTTGGGTTGCTACCCTAATGGCAAGGGTTTATGAATTGATAGTCAGCCCCAAATTTTGAGAAGCTTTAACATGTTCGGAAATTCATTCAAACCAACTATACAAGTCAGGCAACTTAAGTTTTAATAAGTCAACTTAAAAAGAACAATAAATGATTGTAGTGACTGAAGTGAAATTGAGTAGATAATTAACAGCAGAAAAGATATCAAGTTCCCAAAACTAATGGGGAAAAAAACAGTTATAAAAGCAGAAAAAACAACAGCAAAAAAAAAAAAAAAAAAAAAAAAAAAGATCCCAACAAACGTGAAATAAAGAATCCAATAACATTAAAATGACAAAGAAAGAAATCCATAATATGTCAAAGAAGCCACTTACTTGAGAACCCTTATGAGAAAAATAGCATGCAATGAAGTACAAAACAGACCTGAAAGAAAATCATAACAGATCAAGTTAGCTAGATAATCATGAATGCATGACAATATTTATAATTGGTCATATATAGATAACGAAAAATGCATGATAATGTTACTAATAAATGAATCAAAATTTTGCCTAAAATAAATCCAAGAGGGTGAAACCAATGTGCACACAAGATGCATATATAGAAGTTTCCACTTACACCAAAAATAAATATTAAAAAATGCAAAGAGCCACACGATCTCTAAGAAAGAGACACTAGTCTCTCATAAAGGCAAAAGGATTGAACAGAATCACAACAATTACATTGTTGTATCCAACAAATCTTGTATTATCACTTTAAAACCATGACCATATAAGAACACCTCCCACCCAACCCACCAAATCCATTGAAAAAGAGAGAGTAAATAGCGCTCCAAACCTCCGGAGAAAACAGAAATCCTCAAAAAACCAATGTGTTGGAAATTTTTGAGGGAAGGAAGTGTTAGGATTCAAACCCCTAACTTCTTGCATTACGAGACAAGTATTCAATACTCTATAACAAATATGCGAAATAGCTACGGAAGATTTGCGGTGCACAGGTTTCTACAGCTAATTTCTGAATGGAAAAATGAGGGAATCAACAAAAATTAGTGACTAAGTGTTACCAATTATTTTCCAAAGGAATACTCACAAAAACTCAGCAATGGAGCAGTTCCATTGGTGACCTAAGTATCAAAAATTCATTCCTTACTTTTGCATTGCTTTCCATCAAGTTTACTTAGCCATGTAGTCATGTCTGTTTCCAATGCTAAATGGCATTTTTAGTGACATAGGTTACTAGCACAGTAGTGAAAAAAGAGCTAGTCTGACAACCCGTGAACAGTAGGTAACCAACGAATCAAATAGTAGCATCCATCTTCTTGAAAGGGGCGGCTTTCTTGTGGTAGTAATTGCGAACTCATAATGCCACATGAATTTGTCCCTTCGAAGCTATTAACTTATACCATAAATATGATGCTTAATATACAATGTCATGGAAACATAATATTCTTATAATTAAGAACTTGTCACTCTACATCATAATCCTTTAACTATAATGTTTACCAACTAAGAAGAAAAAGCTTAAACTTGATGAAATTGTGGCTCTCAACAATATAATTATTCATTCAATTAGGTACTTGCAAATTTAATTCTTCCCAAGCTTATCTAAAAGATGATGACGCATTCGTTTCATGGATAATGTTACAGAAGATCAAATTTTGGTCTGGTTTTACCTCTTCCAGAAGGGCACACAAAGTTTGAGAAGTGTAGAAATTAAAGGAAAGAATATGTTGTATTTCTTTCAATTGTGTTGTGTTTTTCAACCTCTACTTCACTATATATATACAAAAAAAAAAAAAAAAAAAAAAAAAAAAAAAAAAAAAAGATTGTTCCAATATAGGAAGTAATCTAAATAGGAATAAACCTAAACTAGAAAAGACAATATTTACTCTAATTAGGAATAAACCTAAACTAGGAAACACAATATTTACTTTAATTATAAAGATTCCAACAAGAAGAGTTAATAAAAAAGTACTCACCTTGAAGGCATTTGCTTAAATAACTTGAGGTCCCATACATCTTGAGGCACAACAAAGGTATTTGTCAAATGCTGAAAGAAAAAATTATAACCGGTCAATAAACTAATGCGAATGGGAAAAATATTTAAATTCACTTCAATAGATAAAGCTTCAAGATCATTCTAGTAGTAACAATTAGAATAGTCGAACTCCTTTAAAAAGGAGGTGGCTCATATACAACAAGTGTGAGAACCAAGATCCAAACTCCAAAAGAAGATTAGTATACTTACATTGGATATAATACTTCCAAGTAGGAAAAGAGCCGCATCTGCCTGTATGATTTTGTAAAAGGAATAAAAGAGATATAATCAGCTAAAACAAGAATCCTAGCTTCACTGCAGATAAACAACGAAAACTAAAATAGCAATCATGTCTATATTTTTTGATCTTAAATCAACCTTAAAAAGCCATTTTGGTGTAAGATTATTTAATTTAAAAAACTAAAGGACTACCACCCAAGAAATGAGAAGTCTAAAAGGGAAGTAGATGCAGCAATGAAACAGATCAAAGTAGGTATGGCAATGTAGAAATGAAACCACTTATAACTTGAGTACGCAATAATTGCAATAATGGCAGTTATATTACTGCAGTTATATTACCAAAGCCAATGTACAAATAAAACTTACAACTGCAGTTATATTACTCAATAATGGCAGCCCGTGCATTATACAGCTCCATAATAATTGCCAACTAGAATCCAACTGCAAAATTTGCCAATCAATAAGTCAGTGCTTGCTTCAAATAAAGGAAGCATGCTTGCAATGAAAACTGGAAGTACAGCAATGCATAAAGATTTGACAGTTTGGAAAAATTCATATGAATAAACAACAGATGTATGTCAGATATTGAACTATGACAATAGCACTCTTAATATGAAAAAAATGAGGCGAGACATTTTTTTAAACGTTGAAATTATTCTTCCAACAATTGAGTACAAAACAAATCATAAAGATTTTTCAGGGAAAATGACAGATATGCACTGAATTTCTCCAGTTGGATTGGAGGGAAAAACTTTTTTTTCTGACAAAAGAAGAGGATTTTATTAAAGAAGGAAATTAGAAATGCAGTGTGGAAGAGAAGATATCCTTTGAAAGTCGAAAGGAAATGTAAACTAAAATTTTGATAAAAAACTAAAAAAGTAGCGATCCCCAAATTCAGATTGAATATCAGCTATACACTACTTTACAAGCAATCTCCACAAAGAGTTCCATGGCCAAGCAATTAATGCCAAATTTTTAAGGTGATAATATATTTAATTAGTCAATAGGAAAAAAATAGATTTTGACTGAAATGAGCCTATCCTCTCTTCTTTATTAATAATTTATATTCCAAAAAATATATATATGAAACTAATCGCTAATCCAAGACCGGAATATTCAGAGGACACTTCTGACCAAGCAAGTAATTGTCAGTAAAGTTCTTGGTTTATATACAATAATCACATCGTAGCGGGCATAGTTTAGTGGTAAAAGTGTGATTCAGTTTATTAATTTAATAGTTAAGGGATCTCTGGGTAATAAAAAATATGGGAACAACCATGAAAACAAAAAGAAGGAGAAAAAAAAATACCTCATTTGATATAGATGAAGACCTGGACCATATCTCCACTTGAGAATCTGAAAGCGGCAAAATAGTAGACAGCTCCTGCAAACTCCTTTACAAGCCAATGCAGATATGAGCTAAAAGGGAAGAAAATATGAGAGAGGAGCAGTAAAAATTATCTAACACCTTTTGAATCAACACAATGACGTTAACTCAGAAATGAAAAGCATAAATATGCCATCTGATAAAAACCCTTCCTTTCCACTTTATATTGTAAACACCCATTTTTCCACAATTTCGAAGACACAATATGCTGTAGAAAGACATTAAACATAAAACCGATCCTTGTTTATTTAAATCAAAGAATAATACCTCAAGGTCCACAGCAAACCATCATAAGCATGCCCCATACATGCATCACTCAAAATCCTGCAACATATCCCAAATCAACAATCAAACAACTGCAAAGAATTTAAACATTCCCAAGATTTCACACAACATAGATGAAATGTAGGTGGGCAGGAAGTGACACTAGCATTACAATTTTAGAGAACTGCATTTACACATTAAGATTTGAATGAGCATCTCAAAGAATTGAAAAGGAAAAATAGTGGAGAAATTTTGTCAAACAGCAGATGAGAAAAGTGTAAACGGCCCATCAATTGTTCAAAAAAACTTCAAAAGGGAATCCAAACATGTGTGTCCTTCAAAAAAAAAAAAAAAAATCAAGAGTACTTTCATGAAGATAAAAAAAAAATTGTTAACAAGAAATAGAAGATGATTATCAGACAGACGAGGATAATTTATATACCACTAAGAGAAAAAGAAAATATAAGAAAATTTTCTAAGTAAAGAACTACAGTAATGTTGGACACCTGCAAGGAACATACCATTCAAAATGCCAAAAGTAGAAACCTACTCAAAAGCTAATAAAAATATGAAGTGATCCCAAAAGAGATGATGATTAAAAGAATGCATTTTTCACTTTAAAAAATAAAGAATAAAGAAAAATTAAGTAGCATTGAGTTACTAAGCAAGAAGTAGCATCAAGTTTTCTAAGATGGATATGTTTTAAAAAGAAAAAAATCAGTGCAATTTCTCTCCAATAAAATTTTTGCAGTTTTCAAGTTCACATCCATAGCAAGGGATTGAGCATTTAGTTCAACTGAACCAAACAACCACTAACCAAAATAACTAAACGTTAAAATGGAGACATCGAACTGAAAAGAAACATTTCGGTTGTATTGATACCTAACAGAACTCAAAATTATTACCTTCCTAAAGGAACTGATTTGGCTGGAGTGGTTGGTCGGCTCAGTTTCTCGATTTGAACCAAAGTTTTATGTTCAAACTTCAAAAACTTGCAATTTGGTTATTTCAGTCTATTTGGTTTTCTAGGGAGAAAACTGACTAGAAAAAAAACAATTCTGATTTTTAACAGACTGAACCAAACCAATTTTTCTGAACAGCTCAGCCAACCGAACCAAACCAAACATTGTTGGTTCGATTTGATTTTCCAGTTAGAACCGAAGTTTGCTCACACCGACCAGCAACATATAAGCTCCTTACTAATAAATCTATATAATTGAAAACTTATTTGTAAAATATAACAATTTCAAGTGTTCTATGTAAGCAAATGGAAATAAAGAACTCTCTAATCCAATGTCAAATACAAAAGCATGCGCATGAAGAGTGAAAAAACCAAAGATGTAATAAGCTGAATTATAACAGATGAAGGACTCGATTAACCATATAACCATATATAAATGCATATTTACCTCTCAAAGCTTTTCAAAAGGCCTTCAAACCAGTATATGAAAAGATCTTTATTCATGCGACTGTAGTAGTTATGAACAAGACAACAAAATGCTGCATTCCTGAAATAGAGGACCATAATTTTCAGTGTAGTTGATCTTGTAAACGAAACATTTGCATCAGAAGAAAAAAATAGATAGCACTGGACTGAAGAAGCACAGAAATTATGCGAAAATAAGGAGATCTTGCACAATAACATTACAAGACATACATCAAGGAACTAAATCATTTTATAGGCATCAATTAAACGACAACGAATCTGAGCACAATACAAATTAGAATACATGAAATATGGTATATCAATAAAGCCTCCATTGGCATCATTCACTTTACTCCATATTAACATTGATATCATTTGAGGTCAGCATTAATGTGAAAACTATAATTTCACACCACCTCCTGAACCCAAGTTGGAAGAATGATTGAATACAACTCTATATGAGTTATACATGATTCAACAACCAAGAAAAGGTCATGGTATAAAGTAGGCAATTAAGTACAAGAAACTAGATAGGAGTGGAAGGGAAGGTCTTTTTTTCTGGTAACAAGGGAGCAAAGCTCTAAGAATTACAAGCACATTCTAGGGTGAATAACACCCATAACATCATTCATGAGCCCAGAGGATAAGCCTGGTGGAGGATTATCTAAGATGTGAGTTCCTAATAGTTTTTACTAGCAATTTTAGACAGAAAACCAGCACTAAAATCGGCTGGGAGGCAAGGTCTTTATATATAACTTTAGTCATGCAAGCATTCATAGTAATTGTACTTCAAATTTTAACAATATGCATCGTGGGAGACAGTGAAGACTTACTTCTACTGCCATTTGTTCAACTATTTCACTCAATACATGTTATATTGATGGAAAGTCTTGTTTACAATATGAAACCGAACTACACCAACTTGTTAAATGACAGTGAAGAGAAAAAGGTTGTTCCATCCTTTTATTTCAAACTGAACTACTATTTTACAAGCATGTAAACAAGATCAAAGAAATGTTTGCAACAGTATCATCCCAGAAATAAGTTCAATACTCATGCCAACAAAGTTACCACACTGCTGACATTGTTTTGTTTGGCAAACATTTAAACTATAATATAAAGCACCTATCTTGCCTTTCTGTACCCAAGTAAGGTAAGAAGAACCACATGGGAAATATTTATTCCAATTAAATTAAAAGGTTTCAAGTTTGGCACACAAGTAAAAACATGGGAGTTAAGCATTACTGGCTGGATAAGCCTTACCATAACCATTTTCCTTCAGTAAGTGCTTCTTTTAAAATGACAGTAGCATGTTCCCTTTTTACCCGCTTTTCAGATGGCTGTGCTTTACACGTGTTAACACAGGCCTGCAATGTGAAGAATTTAGAATATCTCCTGCCCCAAATAAGGAGAATAAAAATTTGAAATTTTGATTCAAACCTCTGCTTCTCTAAAGTATTCAAAGTGCACAAAAGTTAGCATGTGTGAAAAGAAATTCATACAGTTAACAATGAGGAAACAATTTAGAATGTAACCATAAGCCAGTTGCATAATCAATCATTCACCAAAGAATATCAACAATTACCAAACATCCTGACAAAAAAATCAATTCCATATCCCTAACATATATTACCGTGAGATGCTTGCAATACTAAACAAATTCTTAACCCAAAAAAAAAAAATGTTTTTCCACAGAATAAAGTAAAAGAGTGCTATAAATTGCATTCAGCTTTTTGATAAAACAAGTGAAAAATGGAAAGGAAATAGCAACCTGATAAAAAACATGGGCTGCAAGTTCCACCAAACTACTTTGTGAGCCACTCAAAGTTCCAGACTTATCCTCCTTGGTTGCGTCTGTTCTGGATGTCACAAAATAATTCATCACAACCATACCGACAAACTTTATCAAGTATAAACCTAGCAAAGGAAAGTTTGGACCAGTAAAGATACCAAGGAACTCACCTGGGCATGCTTATGCTGGATATACTGCTTTGATCTAGTTCCTTACATACTACATCCAAAAATTGTTCAATCAACAAACTTCTATCAGCAATACCTCTTGCTAGATTCAGCTGCAACCTAGCATAGAGTATAAATGCATCCTGAAAAAGTACAAAGATATGGAAGTAAATGACAAATTCGGAAGATCAACCAAAAAAAAATATAATAGCATGAGTAGCAACAACATGGATGATTAATAAACCTTCAAAACCCTGTCATGCGTTGTCATCCAAAAACGAAAGACAAATTGCTGCACAGCATTGTGTATCTCCAAAGACTGGCAACCCAAATTTGGACCATCTTTCAACAAGTAGACATTAACGCACTCAATAAGTCTACGTGAGAACTTTCCCTCCTCCCTGAACACATTACAACAAGGTAACTGATCTGTGTTAATAATAGTAAGCAACTACAGAAACACATTGCATTAGCAACAGATGAAAGGCCAAAATATAATTGATTCCTCCGTTTAAGTGGTTCTCTCTTCTCCTTGTTCCTGTTCCTAACTCATCTCTAGGCCAAAATATAAATCAAGCAGGTCAAGTATTGAAGTACCTTACACAGGAGAAAATCTGAACAAGCCCCTTAAGAATGTCTTCCCTGAGTTCATCTGGGAAATCTCCAGGAGGATTTTCCAAAAGCGACTGCAGTGTTAGGACATAGCGATAGACCTCCTCTTTTATATTAACTTGATTGTCATTTTTCCCTCCCATGCCCATTTCCACTTTCTCTATATAAAGACGAATAAGCCCTTTGCCAACACAAAGTGAATTAAATAAGATAGTAGCAACCAAACAAAACATCAATTAGCAACCATGAACAGACATGTGTAAAATCAAAGCCACAAAAAGAACTCACCGCAATAGATGCGGTCCCTCAAGTGAAATCGGTAATCTCTAACTGCTATTAGATGCCGAAGAATAATCCCATATTCTGACTGAAAGCTTGGAACATTGCTGAGGACATCCCATATATGATTAAAGAGCGTTTTAACCACAGGTAATAGCAGCAATGTCTTGCCTGTCAGTGGAACATATTTAAAACAAAAAAAAAAAAAAAAAAAAAAAAAAAAGGAAATAAGCATAAATGCTTTATCCTGGAATCAATTAAATGTATATGCACCTTATACTATTACAGATATAATATTGTTCAGTGGCTAACCGGAAAACTTAGCATCCTCAGCTCGTTGAACAACAATTCTCAGAGTTTTTGCAAGACTCGCCTTAGGTAATCTTCGCTTGCTAGTAGATATCTCCAATGACACACATTTAGTAAGCAATGTCACGAGAAATGGCCATGTTTCCGCTGCAGAAAATAATACAAGCATTTCAAAGTTGGTCGGTAAACAATCTTCTTAAATAATAATACCTCTAAAAAAATTCTCTTACAGTGAGGAATTTCATTAGGCTTAAGCTTTGCTGTGTTCTGTCCAAGGAATGTGCAGAACTTTATGGATCTTTCTCCTTCTAACCATGTGTTCAACAATTTTATTCCATCCTGATTGCATAAAGTAACAAAAAGGAAGAAAAAGAAAAGCAAAACAAGTAAGTAAAAATTATCGAGTTTAATTTGGGAACTGAAGCAGTAGAAAATTAGAAAATAGCCAAGTCAACCGAATTTCTTAAAACTATTAGTATGTTAAAAATTAAGTTTGAAATTGTTCATTTTACGTTTCATCTTTCCTCCAGACGTTTTTCTTCTATGGCAAATAGACAGTTTCAGTTTCTTAGGAAACAAACAGAATAGAGAGGGAAAAAAAAAAGTAGAAAGGTTACCTCTCGGATTTTGGCTTTGTCAGATGAGAGTTTTGAGACGATCTCTTGAACATCTCTAGAAGTGACCATCGTCGACATTCTTCCAGGGATAATTGGCGGGAAATGGCCGATGCTTTAGCAGAAGAAAAGTATGAAAAGCTGCTGATAGAACCCAAGTCGCTGGTTAACGAGATTAAGTTCCCGCTGAAGATAGTGAATTTAAGTTTTTAAACTGGAAATGATACGATAACAGCCACCAATAGTATCCCTGGCGCGAGCATTGGCGTGAAAAGTGATAGAATTGGCAGCAGCTTTTCTGAGATCGTAAGAGTTGAGATTTTTTAGGTTTTTAAAATCTCTCCGTTGTTAGTGATTAAACGCAGTAACTATCTCGCTTCAAAGCCATTTACGTCAAGTACAGAAAGAGACATTGTTTGTGCCGGACTGCTGGCCATGGAAGAGTGGGAAATAGCTTGCAGGCAAAGAGAGAATGGGATTACTGGGTTACGGAAAAACGGTGCGTTTTGGACATACATTATAAAGCATTCAACTATTTGGATATTATTAATTAAGTATAATTTATTTATTTTAACTATGTGCTTTTGAGATAAATTGAAAAAAAAAAATCTGCAATATTTAGAATTAAAATAGCAAATTATTTAATTTTATTAATACTACTATTCTCTAATTGAAATATTATTATTATTGTAAAATGAAGTGCTATTTTATATCAAGTGATTAATTTACGATTAATTAACTTGGTTAAAATGAAAGTTTCTCTCTTTATTAATCAACGTTCATAAAATCAAAATAAATTCGCTTTAAGTGGAATTTATTATTTATAGTATATAAATTAAATTATTAAACAATTAAATTAAAATTCCAATAATTGCATTGTGCCAAAAAAAAAAAAATCACATAATAAAACAGAGAATTACTCACTTAGTATACATGAAATATAGTTGTAATTTTTTCATTTATAATTCCATATTTTGTTTTAAATTTATTTTATTATTTTCTTTGTAACTAATATAAATTAACATTATAATCTTAAAAAAATACATTAATATTATAATGGATAACATGAAAAAATGTCCATTAATATTAATATCATAATGGATCCAAAGGCTATATTTGGACTCCTTATACTATTGGGGGCTGAACAATGGGCCGCATATTGGCCCATTTATTTCGCCATGCACAATGCAACATGGTAAAAAATCTATCGAGTCCATTTTTAAAATATTTTTTGAATATAATAAATTATAACATATTTAAAAATTCAATCAAAAATGAAGGTTATAAATTCGTTATTCTATAGAATAATTACTCTCATGAAATAATTTTTTTACCCTTTCAGTTTTTTGACTATTCCGTGAATGTAAGGAAAATTTAATCTCACATTTGCTCTTTGCGATGTTATTACATTAGCTAGTAACCTATACACGATGATTAAAATGGAGATCAAGATTATTGCTTTTCTTTAACTATAAAACTCTATAATTTTTTTTAGCATTTCAGAGGAAAACTCTATAATTTTTAGAAATTGTTTCAATAATATTAAGTCAAAATCATAGTCAATTGAGACAATTAATTAAATTTCACAACACATAATCAAATTTAATTGCTAATCAAAACTTAATTATTCTATTGTCCACCTTACTCCCATCTACACGTGCAACTCAACTAACACAATAATATTTGACAAAGTAAAATTACCAATAGTCTTTTCTTATACAAAGAAAATAAGGAAAAGACAGACACGCGTGCATGTATTTCAGATTAATTAATTAATTAACTATACAATTACTTTTTCTTTTTTGAGGATTTAATTATACAATTTCCGACCAAGCTGGACTTGAACAATTGCATCATGTCAAGGCAAATCTGCTTCCTGTATAAGTAATCATAAAAGGCTCAAGAAATGTGAGTCACATTTACCACTATAAACAGAAAATCAATGACAGTGCAACCAATTAGAAGGAAGAAAACAGTCGACATATATCTTTTTATCCATATTGTTTGGTAGCAAGCTAGGCAGGGGCAATCCGGACCTACAAGACAAACAAAGATTACTGTAAGTCAATTAATTTAATTTAGGTCTTGCTCGTTACTTCTGTCTGCAAACCAGAAATTAACTAGTCCTAATGTGTCTATATTTATATGCATCTTGTATTAAAACCTGATATGTATCGTGTTTAAATTAATAAAGAGTATTTTAAGTGGTAAGATATGTTTAAATTCAGTTAATGATTTATGTTCTAAGATATCAGATATTCAATCTATTAAAATAACACTTACAAAAAATAGTCATAACTTATATAAAACGAATATTAGAAAAGTCATAACTTATGTATAGATGAATTTTGAAAAAATCAAACTGTGTGAACGCTTAATTATAAAACTTATATCTAGTAGACATAGATAAGATAATCGAATCAAATCAACAAGGCAAATGCTTTTCTGAATGTGAAAATGAAGATGGTGTGAAACCATACTTTTGCATCAAATATTTTTTTGGACCGCTCTAAATTGACCAGTCTCAAAATTTCTCACAAAATAGTGCAAAGTGCTCCACTATTAACTTAAAGAACTATTCAATCACATCATGCACACATTGACATTAATTAGATAACGCCAAAACGACAACAAACCAGAAACAGGTTTCATACTACTCGATTACCAAAGTCAGAATTGACACTATATTTCTTCATGCGCTTGTCCTTTTTTTTTTATATTTTATTTTTTTAATTAATCATTGGATATTCATAGTTTTCCTGACCTCATGCATGCATTTAAGCTTGGGAAATCTAATTGTAATTATTAAGAAGAATAATTCGTTAATTAATTGGAAACCCAATTCCATTTCGTTCACTAATTAGCATGAATCATGTTCAAGCAATATTTAAATATATCAATCATATCATAATTATGCAATTCAATATAGAAGAAATTGCAATATCTATAGCTGTCTGATAGGAAACCATATCCGATATTCCCTCCTCAGTCCTCAAAACGACAATAAACTCGAAGAGGACAAGACATGGTACAAATGATGATGTCAGGACCAAGACGACAAGAGATGAATATAACACTACGACACAAAGAGACAAGAAAAGGACAGTCGGTCGGCTTCTATAAACACCCGTAGGACCCAGTAAAAATATACATCAGTAATGAAATTTTATGAAAAAATATGCAAGGAAATGGCAAATATCATGTTGGTTGAGCTAGTAAGCAGTTCTGACCTTATAAGGATGATAATATTGTACAGTTTGAATGGGAATTACATATTTGATTGAAATCATTCTATTTTTTATCAGAAACAGAAAAGAAAATGAAGAAAACAGAAAGAATAGATGCAGTGAGATTAAGATATTGGGGAATAGAGATCCTGTCCACCGACCACAAAGATCTGAGTGTAAGAATTTCTGATATGAGAATGAGAATATCTGTGCTTTCAGATTTGGTCACGTATATAAAAATATGGTAACTTATCCTGCCGCCGCAGTATCGTTGGAGGTTGTCGCGCATGCGTTTTAAGTCTTAATACATCAATTTATTTACTTTGACTTGTGTTTTAACTCAAATTTCAAAGGATATGAATTGTTTGAATTTTTAATTAATTTTATTAAACATTTGATGTTCTCCTCTTAATCTCGTATATGAACGTTACGAGAATATCTACTTGGCCTATGATTTCCACGTTATATTTCACATGCACAAGGGCGGATCCGACAACTAGCTAGCGTGCTTTCTGTCTAATATAATTTTAAGAAGTAATTAATTGTTAATCAACTAAACAAAATCAGTCTCTTCATGCTAAGCTGGATATGTTCTACCCTATTTTTGACTTGCACTTTACTGTAACTTGCTCTATTAAGAAATATGGAGTTGAGAAGTGACAATCAATGCTCTAAGATTAAGGGGTAACAAAATTAAAATAAAAAAAAAGGAAATAAAATGAAAAACATTTATTTTTTTTCCAATTTTATGCATTGCAAGATGTAAAGAGAATGGCTGTGGTTGGATGAGGATGATGGGATGGGATCAAGAACCATGTAGTGGCATAATTGGGAACTTTTCAAAGGCAATAAAAATGGTAAGCAATACGTATAAACAAAAATTTAGAATAGCTGCTTGCTTGATTGCATCATTGCTATGCATGTGCCCTAAAAGCTTTTGGGGATCATAGGAACTCATAGTGGGGCCCATTGCTAGGCCCAAAAGACCCAGATTGACTGCACATTTTACGAGGTCCAGTAACTTGACCATTATCATCACAAAAAGATAAAGAACCACCATCATATCAGAATCTGATGATCTGCAACCATATATGCTAGCTCTATTTGAAACCGTTTGATTCTGTGCTTAAAGGCCGCATGATGTTTTGAAATTTGAACTCACTTCTTTCCGCTTCTACTCCCATTAATTTTTAGTTTAGTTTATCACCTTTGGATTGGATATAATTTGTTATTCATTCTTCTTTTTTTCTTGTTTTCTGCTTTATGCCATATGATATATAATTTCTTTTTATTTTTTCTTTCTTTCTTTTCTTTTTTTTGACACCAATAAAAAAGAAGCATAGCAGATTTTAGAGTAAAAAACTTGACCTTTGGAATATTGGAAATTGGTTAACTGAACTTTCCTATATATACTTTTTAATATATTTCTGCTGAAAGAAAGGAGTTCCAAAAAAAAAAAAAAGTTCATAATAACAAGAAGTTATATTTATGAATATGGAATATATCTTTACTGTTTATTAATAAATAAAACTTAAAAGATTTTGAATTCTCATTAAAAGATTTTGTATCTGAATCTTATAAATAAATTCTTGAAAATACAATGACAACTGACACATACAGAAGGTAATAAATCGAATAATTCAAGAGATACAAAAACTACCAAAACTGTAAAACGTCTGCAAGAGAAAAAATTTGTTGCGTGAATTAAAACTCTACAAAAAACAATCACTCTGACTGAGTAAAATTCCAGTGCCTTAAATGTAAGGTTTCGTATGAATGAAGTAAAATATCTTCTAGTTCTTTGACATCAACACATTCATTTTGTCATCGTCATGAAAGAAAGATCAACATATATAACACCATTTCTCATAGCTAGTTCCACTACCATATATATTATTATATCATGCAAATATGTGTATATAGGTTTCCTTTGTTATGTTTCTTTAGCTTCAAAAGCAAAGTAAAGTTCCATTCACATTCAACTTTTACTTTGCAAATTCACAAAACTTAACTGTTATGATCCAAGGAGATTTTGGTTCAATTCCAAAATTAAATATAAATTAAACTACCACCAAGCAGTTAGATTAATAAAACTGTACTGTATTTCCAGCAACAAGTAAAGATTAAATAGTTTTTTTATACCAAATGATTAATCAATTGAAATCCCAATCTGGGTACTCGTTTGCTCAAGCAGTCAATAAGTAAATTATGATGTTTCCATGCATGAGGAAGGAGATGTGGGCTTATAAGATTAATTAATGATTGGAGTGATGATTTATTCAGTCTGTTCCTAAAAAGAAAGAAATGATGATTACTTGTTGCTGCTTAGAAACACTATCAATGTCTATAGGCATAGCTAAGGGAGGGAACTGTACTGAGCAGGTGTACCGCGAAACGTGGGCGCAGAATCACTTTATTCACCTGACAGAGTTTTGTGCTTTGGGCCCTATCTATTTGGAGTGTATTACTCACGCTAGCTTCTCCCTATCTCATTCCCCTTTCTTTTCCCCATCTGCGTCATTTTCGTTTGGCTCTTCTGTTTTTGAATCTGAAATTCACGATCGACATGAACAAGAAGCCCTCCTGCTCGAGGGTTTTTCATTTGATTTCGATGAACTTTATGGACGCATTGAAAAATTATTCCGTGTAATAATAATAAGGAAAAAAAAGAAAACAAAAGAGAGATTCCGATTGCCTTCTTAAAGTTATGAAATGATGATCATTTACGTGTTTAAATTCTAGAGGAAACCTTAAAGCTGGCTAATAATGAAATAATGATGCTGTTGTTATTTTTAATGTGTGAATTGATCACCAATGGATAGGTGACAGCTACATATTATATATACCTTGAGTGGAATAACTACATTTCTGATTTTAACTGTGGGGTTAAATATTTTAAATATTCATTAAGTGCTTCGCATCCTTTTTAGATTATTGAGTTACAAATTCATAACACTTCGCATCCTCCACAAAATTATGATAATTTAATAAAGATATATTAATCTATATAACTCCATACATATGCTTTTCAAAATAGTAAAAAAAAATTATCCAAATTTAATTTACCCATATTTATGTAAATTTTGTGTTTTTATTCATTAACAAAAAATCATGCCATTACTGCAGTCATACATTTAATCCGATGATAAATATGTTGAACAAAAATTTAAAATTCAATTATTTTGTCTATGATTTAAAAAAAAATTTAAAATAATCAAATAAATTAAATTCGATTAACAATGGAATTCTATGTAAGCACATGACAAAGAGGGATAAATAGGTTGAGAAATATCAGAAATTTTTAGGTAGACTCTATACCAGGTCGGCTTATAAACTCATTCAATATAATACAGCCATATCAGCATTTTGCTTTTTCAAAAACTTATTAATTTTTAATTTTTTTGCATTTTTTATTTGGTTAGAAATAAGAAAAGTAGTTATATCAGTTTAAGAGTTACTGATGTATACAGAAAAAAAAATGCTGATACAACTATATTTTATTAAATGAATTTATACCTGACGTGGTATACTGAATTTACCTTAAAATTTCTCTCAACTGAGCATAACTATGTCTTTCTTGCTAAGCTGTGCAATCCACTTGGCACCCAAGATTAGAGAACTGTAAACGTGGCACAAGTGGGAAAGAGGAGAGGCACGTGAGAAGTGCATGAACAAGGGAATCGATCCTTTGCTTGAAGAAGGAGGGCGAGTGGGTCCACTCGTTTGGGCCCGCAAGTGGAGTGCTCTTTCGGTATGCCTTCTTTATCGAAAGCCTCGTAAAACACAAATTAAAATTAAAAATAAAAAATTATATTCCCTTCATTCTCTCAGCTTCTGTCACGTCAAACACGGTCCGTTCTTAGAGTGACGACTAAGCCGCGATCTCTGACGTATTCTTCATTGAAAAAGAATCAACGGCTCTAATTCTCCCAACCCAGCTATAATGATTAGCTCTGAACCGTCGATTAGCAACCGGAAGATCTAGTCTAAGCGGAGGTGGTTGTGGGCCCATTGTTATTAGATTGAAGAGACAGAGTAGGGGCCCGCGAAATGTTAAGCCCACCGACTGTTTGTGGACCGTAGCTGCAGAGTAGAGAGCAGTGCCTTTTTCTTCCTTCTTATTCATAGCCCACACCACTCCACTCCATTCCCTAATCTCATTCGCAACTGTCCCTCTCTTTCTTTCTCATCCTCTTCCTCTTTGTCACAATTCACTTATTACTGTCTCTGTCTTTCTCTTTCACTTCCTGCTTGGCCATTATGAAATAATTCTTCTCTTTTCTTTTCTGAATTTGTGTACGCTTGAAGGGAACTACTGGTGGTGGGGAATTGGTGGCTACAGCTAATTAATTAAGTGTTTGTTTCTTTAGTAGTATTGAATTTTTGTCGGGTTTAATGGGTCTTACTTCATTGCAAGTTTGCATGGATTCGGCTGATTGGCTACAGGTAAGCTTTGCATTAATCTCTATCAGTCATTTAAGTGTATTTAGCATCACTCTTTTTCCTAATTACTTGTTTAGCGTGTTTGTAAGTGCTTCAAATGGCATAATGAGACAATTTGATTTGGTTTATTGACTGTTATTCTTTCATTCTTGGTCTGATTCTTTCATTCTTGGTCTGAGTGCAGTTCTAATGGAACGGAAATGTCTCAGTGGTATTACCTTCAGTGTGTTAAAATGAAAGGAAATGTTGAAGAGAGATTAATAAAAACTGAATCATCTAATTTTCACAAATTTGGAAATTATATGATCTACATTTTTTAAAACTTCATCTTCATGGCTTCTGTGTATTTCTGGCATTAATATGTGGACAAAAGAATAATGTAATAATGTGTAGTCTTTTTACATTGTAGTTATTTGATGTTCTGCGCTAGCTAGCTAGGACAAATGTTGTTTCTTTTTCTTAAAATCTATAGCTAGACAATCACATAACATTATTATAGCAATAAAGTAATTGCTGACAAGTAACAGGAAATTCTGACACAAATTCCCATCATAATTTTTCTTGATGTCAGGGCACGATTCACGAGGAAACTGGAATGGATTCTTCGTCACCATCTGGCGATATGCTCACATGCTCGAGGCCTTTAATAGAGAGAAGACTTAGGCCTCCACATGACCAAGCTCTGAAATGTCCAAGGTGTGATTCTACACACACCAAATTTTGTTACTACAACAACTACAGCCTTTCTCAGCCAAGGTACTTCTGCAAAACTTGCAGAAGGTATTGGACCAAAGGTGGCACCTTAAGAAACATCCCTGTAGGTGGTGGCTGTAGGAAAAACAAGAAAGTTAGTAAAAAATCATCAAACAGTAATGACCATCATCACCATCAAACCATTAACCATAACCCATCATCTTCTAATCATAATCCTACCGATCTTCACCTTTCATTTCCTGATCAGGTCCAAATCTCTCATCTTAATAATATACTGACAAACCCTAATTTCATGGATAGTAAGTATAACATTGGTTTGCTTGATCAAAACCCTAACAGGCTGCCTATTGATTTTATGGAGAGCAAGTTAGAAGCTATAGTTGGAAGGAATTACGATTTCATGGGGAATAGTGATTTGGGTTTGGTGAATGGACTTGGAGAAATTAGTCATCATCAAAATTTCCACGGTCTTTGCTCTCCATTTGGGATGTCAGGACTTGATGGGAACAATAATAACCATGGAAATGGAAATTATATGGAGACATGTCAAAGGTTAATGATTCCTTATGATCATCAAGGAAATGAAGATGTGAAGCCTAATGCAAAGCTTTTGTCCCTTGAATGGCAAGACCAGGGTTGCTCAGATAATGGAAAAGAGACATATGGGTATCTAAACAATCTGGGATCATGGACTGGAATGATCAACGCTTATGGATCGTCCACGACGACCAATCCACTGGTGTAGTAATTATCTAATGGTCTGAATAATTAATGAATTATTAATTAATTAATTAGTACGCCTTTGATGGAAAGGTTTTTTTCGTGCTTCTTTCTATTACAAGGTGGTCTTTGTTAGAAAAAGGAAAAGAAACAGAGAGAAGAAATGGTATTGACTTGACAAGCAGCAGGAGCAGGAGCAAGAGGAAGAAGGGAAGGGATGTTGGTTGTGTGAATGAGAAGTTAAAAGGGTCCAAAAATGACTGCCTTAGTATCTTTCTGTTTGTTTTATGTTCTTATCTTGTTTCATCTTTTGCCTAATTTGGTGTCTTTGTTATAAGACATTCAAAGCTCTAGGATTTTGTTGTTATTTCGAGGAAGATCTGGTAGTGCATGTTTTTTTTTTTTTAGCTTATTCCTATATATAATATATATTTCTTATATAGTGCTTAATCAACTTTTTATTTTCATCTCTGTATGTTTTTATCTGAGGTTGGTGAATGAGTGATCGATTTATTATGTTGGATAAGGACTTGTTTTTATTTAACTAAAATTGTTTTTTTTTTTTTTTTAATATAATGTCTGATAAAGTTATAATTTAGAGATATATGCATATAATTCATTCCAACTGTGTCCTCTGAAGCTATTTAATTTCAACTAATTATTAAGATTATACGTATTTTTTGAATTTTTTATTTTTTATTTACTGTCCAAATATTTGAGCTAACTTATCCTATGACTATATATAAATAGAATTAAGAAAGTATTATTTACATTTTACAATACTTACGTATAAAACAAAATTAATTGATTAAAATAAAAATAGTCATAGGATAGAATGCATGGGTGTTGTATTTGTGGGTAGGGGGAGCGCATCGCATCGCATCGCATGGGACATGAAATTGAAGCTTCGTGAGCAAAGGGGAAATTGTCATGGAGTTTCGTGTCATTTGAATGTGGGCCCCACATTAGAATTGTACTTTGGCATCTCTAATGCCGAATCGCACGCTCTCTATTATTTACTCTTCATCTTTCGTTTCTTTCTCAGTTTCTCCTCTCCTTTTTCTTGCTCTGACTCTTGACTGGGACAATTTTAATAGTAATACTCATGGAAAACACTTTGATTAATAACGTTTTCTAGGATTCTTTTTATTTTTACTATTCGATGATTCTAAAATTTTGCTAGTCAAAAATATTTCATGTAGTGCACAGGAAAACAAATGCATGCAAGGCTTCCGTCCCTAATCCAAATTAACTAACTAAAAATAATTCATCATATAATATTTTTTTTTAAATTGATTAATAATATACTCTGGGCTACCTTGCCTTAATATTTTTTTCGATGAATAAAAAAAAAAATATTCAAAGCTGAAACATTCGACAGTAGTAAAAATAGACTGCATCATTAAATATAGCCGACTTCAAAAATTTTTTTTACACAGTAACTTCATTACTCTATTTTTTTCCATTCGAAGTTAGGGTTCAAAATTTGGAGTTGGTACTTCATCTTTTTGAGAGAGAGATAGAGACTTAGTTCGTACTTCATCTTGAAAGGATTGTTCAATTTGTTTGTATTCTTTGTACCGAAAACAAAACAAAATCTTATTTAATTTCCATTTAGTTTGGATTCATTTCTCTGGGCCTTCAGGTCCGGTAAAACTACATGGGCTGTATTCAGGGCCTAAATGGGCTACTAAAGGAACTCATCTTCATGACTCACGGCCCGCTGTGCATTCTAAATCATTTTTATCAAGCACAATTGGTTAGGCCTAGGGTTTATTATTGTAAGTACAGAAGTTTGTGGGGTTTTGCTCTGCAATCACCAGTCAGCAATTTTCCTGTGAGATCTCTTGTTCTCATCTACCATCTGTAAGATTCTTTTTTAGATTCGGTCAATACAATCGTTGTTTTTGGTGCCATTTTGATTTTTGAATTCTTAAAGGACCACTCACTGTGTTTTCTTGTTGATTTACTTGTTTATCTGTTTCTAATTGGATTTCTAGCGTTCCGCAATGAGAAATATAATGCTCTCTCCATTGATATTACTACTCACACAAGCTGTTTGTTTAAATGCCCATTTGGAAATTTTATGATTTTTAGCTTTTCAATATTGGCGATGGTTACCCATTTCATTGAGTTTTAGTTGGTAATAACAGGATGGAACTGTTTTACTGTGTATAGGCAAACATCAGTACGATGGTAGGATTTTTTCTTTTGTTAAATTGCAGTTGGTATTAGATTGAGCGGAACGCGGGTTTAGATTTATGAATGTGTGAGATGAAAATACTTGTTAGACTTATCCTATTTATCCGTGCGAGATATTAGCGACTGAAGGTTCAAAACAGGTTTCGAGAACACACTGTAAAATCATTTCTTTCTTGCCCTTATAAGTTGAAGTATCTAAGACAATTAATCTTCTCAATCACTATCTTTTCTATTTATTCTTGAGAAGCAGTTACGGTAAAGATGCTTGCATTTTCAATAGAAGGCCGTAGAGATGATGGTATAATGGTGCAACCCATTACTATTCTCTTGGTTGGTATCTTATCTCAATTAGATTAGCAGCCAGGCAACAAACCTCCAATTTTATGTTCAACTGTATATGTGATCATAGTTTTGAAGATTTGATAAAATCTTTAACTGTTAGAAGTTTATAAAGATAGGGTGAAAAGTTTGATACAATGGTCGGATAACATGTTTCAAAGATAAGCTCCTTAGTGTGCTGTTTACTTGCACAATTTAGAATAAATATGTATCATATATGGAAGTGATGATCTTCTAGAGACTTGTTATTGGTCAAACTTAAATTTTAACAATATAGTATACCGGTGCAAATCTTAGCCATCTGTTGTATGTGGGATGGTCCTAGTTTGTCTTTGAGGTCCTTTAATTTTGATGAGTCATTCAATTAGTAACTGTAACAGCAGTTGCTTTAGCATTTATGAGTATCTTTACCAAGTATCTCTGTTGAATTTCTCTTCTTCTTTCCAGGCAACAAAGCTCACATCAGGAGAAAAGGATGTCTTCTGTTGGATTTAGGCTTTAGACGGCTTGATTGAAGCTGATAATGTCCTCTCTAACCTTCTTTGTTTGATGAGTTGTTTCACTGGTTCATGAAACCATGAGGTTTATTGCACTTGCCAGGTCCATTCGTGGCCGTTCTACTTTCCAAGAAATAACTGGGCTTTTGCAGGTTCGTTTTTTCCAGCATGATTTTGTTCCTAGAGATCCCAACACCAAGCCCAAAAAGTACAAATATCCAGCATTTTATGATCCATATGGCCCCAGACCTCCACCTTCTGACAAAATCATTCAACTTGCTGAACGTATTGCTGCCTTACCCCTGGAGGAGCAACGTCAAATTGGTCCTACTCTCCAACGCAAGTTAAAGCATCCAAAACTGCAGTCAATTTCAACAGAAGGCATGGACTTGGGTCCTCAAGGAGCCCAAGCTACTGGAGGTACAAAGGTTGAGGAGAAGAAGGAGAAAACAGCCTTTGATGTGAAGTTGGAGAAGTTTGATGCAGCAGCAAAAATCAAGGTGATTAAAGAGGTTAGAACTTTTACTAGTTTGGGGTTAAAGGAGGCCAAGGACCTGGTCGAGAAGGTACCTGTTTTGCTTAAACAAGGAGTCACTAAAGAGGAAGCAAATGAGATCATAGAGAAGATAAAAGCTGCTGGAGGAGTTGCAGTTATGGAGTGATAACTTTAGCTTTGTTGTATTACTGGTTTTTTTTTTTTTTTTTTTTTTTTTTTTTTTTTTTTTTTTTTTTTTTTTTGTTTTAATAGGTCAAGCTAGGGCATGGAAGAATGAAGGAATCTCAACCCATAGCATGACAATATCAGATCTGTTTGTGCAGATAGATTGCAATTGTTAAATAATTAGTTTTAAGCTTATTTCTTCATTCAGAGTGGAAAAATTCTGATTCTCAGAACTGTGAGTTTTTAGCTCTTACATAGTTGCATAATGGGGGAAGCAACTGCAAAGATCAAAGCTTGTATTATTGTCCACTCATGCATTTCCATTACTTCTGAATGATAAAATTTTCCATAAAACTTACTGGTGTACTTTGCCAGTGAAAATCAGAAATGCCATTTAATTGGTAACATTAAGGTTCGTCAGTGAATTGTCTTAATGTTGTACTTTTTGTACTTGTATTTGGCTTTTATATTTTTTTGATTGATGCATAGTGGAGGAGCGTTCACAGGGAGACCGCACTGGAATAATAATCGTGTTTCTATCTTTTAGCGTTTAAATGGTTGTATTGTCTAAGACTTGCTTTGTTAACTTATAAGCTTATTAATCTGATTATGGTGTATCTGCTTCTGAGTAATGAAATTTCCAGTTCACCAAGAAATAAGTAAATTAAATAAAATAAGAAAACCTTATTTATTATCTGGGTAAGATGCTAATATCATCATAATGAAATCAATATTCGTCTTATAAAAAACTATATCAAAGATTTTAAACGCATAGCATTAGCTTGCTGTGTTTAATCATGTACGCTGAAGAGAAGGATCAGAATTAGAGTAAAACAGGCAAATCTTGAATTAATCTTTTTCCCTCCCTCCTCTCTTCATTGCTCTGTTTATCATGTTGAAGTTGTCCCACCACCGGCAGCGGCTACATGTAATGGAGATATCCAGAAGAGACTATTTTATCCATTTTCAATTTTTGTTTGAAGAAAGAAAATTCAGTGGATTAGGAACAAGTCATAGTTTCTGTATTATTTCATTTGAGATGCTATATTCATGTGGCTGATTTTCTGGTGAATATTTGAGATTCCAGGTCTTGTGCTGAATAGTTAAGTGAGTACGAAATGCCGGTTCGTGCAATAGTTATTTTACAGAGCACACATTTTTTCCCCAAATTTATGGCCTGAAATAGTTATTCCATTTTGTGAACCAGACGAAGCTAAAGTTTCACGCTACTGTTGTACTTCCAGCACATAGATCATTCCTTGCAAGAACAATCGTCCTCGTTTGATCATCCAAGCATGATCCTCCTTGCTTCATTTTGCAAATATATTCACCACTCAAGAACAGTTCAAAGATGAAACAAACAATCATATTGATACATTTAGGCTTTCCTTATTTTTAGCCACTTGCATATACCCTCTTAATGCAGTTCCAACATTAACGTTAGGGAGAGAGCAGATTACAAAAGCAACAGCTAATAAAAGGAGATTCTGAAAACAACCTAAAGATCTCTACTCTACTCCAGTAAATAACATAACATAGGATTCAGTAACTAAATATTTCAATTAAGAAGAGGATGAACTAGGCATGGAGCTCACCTTTTTCAAAAGACCTTTGATCTCACTCTCTAATTTGGCTCTCATTTCAGGAGAAAGATTATCTCCTGACTTCTCCAGCATTGATGTCATGATCTCCAGATTCTGCCTAATGAAGTCAATAGGAGGTGCCTCAGCAGGGTTTGGCATTGTCCCATGGGGTTTTGCAGTACTCCAGAATCCAGCCGCCTGAAGAAGACGAAGTTGGTATTTGACCAGGGTTGCACCAAAAGGATGGCTATTCTCTAAACTCCTAACTGCTTCTGCAGCATCAGTACTGGACACAAAAACAACTTGGGCAGTACCGGAATCTTTCAACAACTGTATCTCTGATTCCTTCAAGGGCCCAAACCTGCTAAATGTAGCAACCAGAACTTCTTTTGATGGCAATGAGACTCCTGGAGCAAAGGTCAAGAGCAGAGCAGTCCCTGGAACTTCCCCATTAGTCCCCACTTTATTGAAATGCATGTTTATATTTGGTATGCCCACAGCTGATTTTTTTCTTGGTCGCTGTGATTTACTTTCTCCTTTTCTTCCTCTCTTCTTCTCAGATTGGGCCAAAATGCTGGGTTCAACAGCGTTCCCATTTAAAGCAGCATCACTGGCAGCAACTGTAGTCTGCTCAGAAGTTGATTTTTCCTTTCTCCTCCTCCTCCTTTTTGGCCCTGGCTTACCATCCGCAGTGAGTGGACCATAAAAAGGAGGTTCTTTGTGTAACAGTCCTGGAATTACAGAGTTCCCGTTTGAAGTGACAGTAAATACATCATTCCTGCTTTGTTCAGGAATAGTATTTATTGAAAATGGATGCATCACCTGTAAACCTGCTAACAGTGTGCCGGGTTCTACAGTACTTAAACTTACATCCACTGAACCTGCTTTCTTCTCACTCCCATTTGGCTCAGGTTCTACATGGCCCATCAACTCAGAATTTTCTACCAACAAATTGGTCATGGCACCATTGCAATTCAAGTCTGGTATGCTAGTCATTTGGTTGGTCTGTAGACCTGTAGGAGTTGTTCCTTGCTTCTTTTTCTTCTTTGGTCCAGGTTTTCCACTAGGTGTGGGAGGGCCCATCTCACAGGAATCTTTTCCAAATAAGCCATTAGTAGCAATGTTTATATTGACATCAGACAAACCATGAATAGATTTATTCTTTGATCTAGCTGAGTTTCCATTTTTCTTTTTCTTCTGTATCTTCTGCTCATTCTTGAGATCCAGCAATGTCTGGCTTGTCTCTTCTGTATCTTTTTCCAGCAACGCCTCATTACTGCCCTCAATCACATTTTTGCAATGCATCTCATAAATGGACTCGTCATGATATACTGATATTCTGAACTTTGAAAAGAACCACTCTGTTACATCAAAATTTTTACTTCCGTTCGGATACAGACAATCCACAGCAGTGAAACACAGTTCAGAAAGTAAATCAGCCACAGATGCATTTATCAACTCTGGGTTACTGGATGCATCATTCCCACTTATGAATTTTTTGAACCATTTCTTCTGAAACCTCTTGCCACTAGATTTAGAAACCAAATGGGATCCAATAAATTGGCCAGTAATCTCATGTTCTGCCTCTTGAGACTTGGGGTCTTCTGTTTCACTTGCCATGTCTTTTTGTTCCCAATTGACATATGGATATGACAAGTACTTGCTCTTCTTCCTTTCTCTCAACTCGGTGCACTTATCCATTGTTGTTGGAGATCTCAAGTTACAGCTTTCCTCCTCCTGAGATGGAGAAGCTGATAGGCAGACATCTTGACCTTCAACTTTGACTTCAGAAAACTTCTTCCTCTTTCTCTTCTTGGAATCTGATGCCAGATCATTTGGGACCACAT
This sequence comes from Jatropha curcas, assembly GCF_041381405.1. Lineage (NCBI taxonomy): Eukaryota > Viridiplantae > Streptophyta > Magnoliopsida > Malpighiales > Euphorbiaceae > Jatropha > Jatropha curcas. The sequence goes on along the minus strand of NC_143160.1, from coordinate 5,197,070 downwards.
TTCCTTCAGCAAGATTGTCTTTGCAATTCTCCATTTCAGTGTCCACGTTCCTTCCATAAACCATGGCCAGGTCTTCATTCTTCTTTTGCTGCAGAACTTTCTCCTCTGTGCTTCGCGACTCCCCATTGGCAGGTCCTGAATTTCGGCCTTCAACTTGAGCATCAATACTGCTTTTCACCATTAACTTATTGCTGAGACAATCCTGGTCATCAGTGCATTCCAAGAGTTGTTGCATAGGCAATTGACTATGCCCTATGGAATGATAAAATGCTGACACAAAATTCTTTGCAAAAGCTAAGTCAAGCATGCCAATCTTGGAAACAGCCAGTGCAAGACTCTTTATTTGAGCAAGAAAATTCACTGGTTCCAACCGAGTAAATGAAAATTCACGAAATCTGCACCCTGGCAAAGGCAAATCTCCTTGAATTCCAACATTACCAGATGATTGCTTACACTTTTTGAGGAAACAAGAACAAGTCATTTCTGATTTCAGGCACATACCAAACTCATCCACTGCCTTCTCTACTGCTCCCAGGAAGCTTCTGGCCTTGTTCTGCCCGGCCATCTGTTCAAAGTTCTCATGGAAAGGCTGTAACTGAGACGGCAAACACCAAGCAATGTGGCTAATCCCAAAATACCCAACCAGCAGGCAGTTCCTCTGGTCACTCTCCAGAGAACATTTGTTTGCATCTAGCGGATCATAAATCTTTCCTGGCCACCAAGACTGATTTTTAGTTTTAATCCATACAATATCACCCACACAGAACTTCCCAACTGACTTTTCCATCTCCTCCTTATTACCATCCTCTTTAGACTCCTCTTGGTTAATCAACAACCCAGAACAATCCATCCCATTGAGATTGCTAAAATTAACCTTGCTTAGAGAATTAGAAAAATCAACGTAAAGTGATATTTTGCCTCCACAAACCTCTAATTTACGACCAGATGAAACGCCAGTAATTTCCAACAACTCGTCCTTCAACTCCTCATCTTTCGCAGTATTACCAACTTCTTCAATCACAGTACTGCCTGAATCTACTACATTCTCATTTAATTCAGCCACGGGAGAATCCTTTTCATTCTCAACTGCCCTATTATTCACCAAAGAACCCTCCTTTATTCCGATATAATTCACATCAAAAGCATCCATTGTATTTGCACTAGCATCCAAATTCTCTACTTCAATGCCATCAATTCCTTTCATTAATTCCACATTACCGACACCAACAACTCCACTCCCATTTTCTTGTACGGCAATCTCCAAATTTGGTTCTACATCAGTACAATTCTCACTTAAGCCAAATAGCTCACACGACCCAGAAGCTTTTTCTAGATTATTACAATACTCGGGGTTTAAAGCTTCTAGGGTTTTTCCATCTGGCAGTTCAACTTCAAGGGTTGCCGAGGTTTGATCGTTCTCCATTAATCAAAAATGTTGAAAAAGGTCTCTACTTTTTTCTCAGTTAAGCAATCTCAATATCACTTCTACAGCTGATCATAAACCGAAATTTAAGAAGAAAAAAAATCATTAGTAAAGCTAATACAAAATGATTTCCTTCAAAAAGAAAAGCTAAAAACAAAATCAGATTAAAAATAATAAAAAAAAAAAAAAGGAAAAGACGGCATAACCATCAAATGAAGATTGAACAGACAACATATAAAAAAGAAAGATAAAATAACAATACAAATACCTGAAAAGGAAAAGCAAAGGGATTTACATTGTGTCACTGGTCCATGACTCGCTATCTTGCGACTGAATCGAGTTGAAGAAATGGGTTTTGATTATTGTGGTGTGAGAAAGATTAGAACGACAAAGAGAGATTATTTAGGGTGGCAGAAGGAAGGAGAGAAAAGAAAAGAAAAATAAAATAAAATAACTTTGAAAAACTGAGAAAAACTTGGCAAAAGATTCGGTTAGATGTAATAACATTAACATACGGAGAGAAGCTATAATGTAAAAATAAGCTGTCCCGTATTTTGAGGTAGCTCTCTGGATTTTGAACACGAAGGGAAACACAGTATATATACACACTACACTATACACACACTCGAGTGAGAGGTAGCCAGGTGGGTGGTGGCGGTGGAGAAGGTGGACCCCCAGCATTCGCTCTCGAATAAATTTGTTAACGGCACTCGTCAGTGCTCTAAACATGATGGAAAAAGGATTATTGAGAGTACGTTTCCTTTACATAAAATAATTTTCAATTTTTTATTTTTTATTTTCTAAAAAAAACTTTTTTAAGAAAATAAAAATGAGAAAACATAAAATGAAAAATAGCGTTGACTTGATAATAATAAAAAACTATATTTTAATTTAACTTCATAAACATTATTTATAATTTCATAATATAAAATAAATTTAGAAATTTTTTATATAAAAGTTTTTGAATTTTTATTATTAATTATTTATAATAATAATAATATCATTTTCTATCATTTTGTAATTTTTTTTAAAATAAAGAACATAATGTATTTGTAATAATAAAATTATTTATTTATTAAGCATAATGTAATTTTTTATTTTATTTAGATTTTTTTATTTTTTCAAATGAAAATATTTTATAAAAAAAATTATTTATAGATACTAAATTTTAATCATAAAAATGTCATTTTTTTAAAGTGGAATCCATATATTTTGTTATAAAAAAAACATTGGAAAACAAATTAAAGCTCTTTTTTAAATCTTAGTCAAATTTTGAAAAACTATAAAACTAATTGTTTCGAATACAAAACTATGTTGTCAAATTTTTTTGAAAACTGTTCTAGAAAATTACTCCAATTTCTATACTGAATACACCTTAAGATTTCATTCAATTTATTATTTATGCTTTTTTTCATATTCATTCAGTGTTTTACCTTATTTATATTTTTTAAATTAAAATCTTATAATCGACCATCTATCGAAATACTGTAGGATATATAAAATTTTAATAATGCCACGTTGCTCCTCTTATTCCTATATTTATATAAATTGTAAATTATATGTAAAGAACCATCAATTATTAGATGGGTAAAGACTCAGTTGTTGTTAACCATTCTTCTAGTAAATAATTTATACATTATACTCATATTATTCAGGAGAACTAGAACCTCATAATTCAACAAAATTTTTTTTTCTCATTTTTTATATGGCCGTGCAAAAGAGAAATCAATTATATCTATCTATTTTTCTTTTTTTTTTCTTTTCAAGAAATTAATAATATTATATCTATCTTTTTCTCTTTTTTTTTTTTTTTCCTTTCCCCGTACACAATCCTTTTGTGGATCAAGAGAGTATATCATCAAAGGGTAGCAGAAAATCTTGCAATCTGATCTTCAATACTTCAGCGACTCAAAAAGAAAAGAGAAAAAGGAAAAAAGTGCCACAATGAGAGGCAGAATACATATTTTTTACTTACAAAATTAGTTACTTTGCACCAATAACTTTTACTTTTATCCATTAAATACTTCGAATTACAAAATTATATCTATTAAATATATTAATTTATAAAATAAATGCTTAAATTTGAAAAATTTAAAACAATTAATATAAAAATTTGAAAAATTTAAAACAATTAATATAAAAATGTGTATAATATTATTAAAATTCGCGAGTTGAATAGCACAAATTGTGTGAGAGTCAATTAGTGTACAGTGGATCTATTAATGTCTGCCCCACAGCGACAGGGTTGGTTCCGGACAAAGCTGCTTCTGATATTAATACATTCTGGATTAGCTTGGCGAAGCAATTGTCGGCGTTCTAACTGTCAAAAACGTTTAGATCTTTATTTGGGGCATTCCGAGAATCGAACTCGGGACCTCTCGCACCCAAAGCGAGAATCATACCACTAGACCAAATGCCCTGAATGTTTTTCCTTTTTCCTTCTTTGAAATTTGAAAAAGAGGTAAGGATTCTCATCTGACTTCCGAAAGGATAAAGAAGAACCACTAAACGGGCAATGAGATTGAAGAGAGCAACTTTAATACATACTCGAAGAAATATATGTTAAATGCACAAATTCACCCCTTAACTTTTTCACTTTTAACTTTACAGCACCCTCAATTTTTTATTTGATTCATCAAACATTTTAACTTAGACAATTAGACTTATTAAAAACTTCAACCTCAAAAAATTATTTTATTGCTCTAAAAATTATGTTAAATACATATTAAATAATATTTTACATATAAAAGTTAAAACCCTAAAAGTATTGTTTTTAGTGTAAAAATATGCGCAATGTTACCAAAATTTGCAATATAAGTGCAACATGGGTCATCAAGATGCCATAACTTTAAAGCTGCAAAGTTGAGAAATTATCTCTTCTGCCAATAAATATACCAATAGCACTCCTATTCTCTACTTGACCATTTTCTTCATCCTATCAAATCGGTCTTCATTTCTTGGAAAATACACCAGCTTGATTAAAGATATTGTAGATGAATCACTAAGTACATTTTAGCTGCTCAGGGAGTGGCTTTGGTAACTTGCATTAAAAGCATCATGACGATTCTACTTCTTTATAATTAACTTGCATTCAAAGGGGACAAAACAAATACAAAAGCATCATGACGATTTGGTTACTGAACAACACCTTTCTGGCTTCAATATTAAGTTCAGCTGGTAAATGAAGCCAAGCTAAGTAGAGCAAAGGCTCGTAGACTGTAACATGTGGAGTGTACTTATCATTTTGTTCACAGTATCCAGAAATCTAGCAAATGGTTCTTGTTTCTTTGGTACCCAGAAATGATGATGCTACCCCCAACATATCCATCAGTTTTCCTGCCAGTTAGCACATTGATTGGAACGGTTTTACCAGCACAAGTAATACCCATCAAATTCAAACAAGGACAATCCCAAACTTACCTTCTCCATCATTTCACCTCCTCTTTTATTATGCAGGCTTGACTTCAAAGTTGTTAATGCAACAGTTCAACCTCACAAAAAGTGCAAGCCTCCATCTTTGAATTGGCATCCTTTAAGGGCTACCTTTTACCACTTCTTGTTTGCTCATAAAAGATGGAGCTTTGACCGAGCATTAAAGAGAGATCTGCTACACCTGTTTAGCCTTCTAAAGCAACTTTCAGTTGGCAGATAATCATGTCATAAGTCTATCAGCAAGTCTTTATGTCACCCAGCTACCGCCAGGAGCTACCTTCACTCCCTTCTCTTTCATTTCTCTTCTCATTCTCTCAGCTTCCCCGTGTCTCCCCATGCTGGCATAAATTCTAGCCAATAAGACATAGTTGGCAGGATTATCAGGTTCTATCTCAAACAAAGCCCTCCCTGCAATCTCCGCCAATTCAACTTCTCCATAAGTTCGACAAGCCCCAAGGAGGGCACCCCAAGCTTTCACAGTCACCTTCACTGGCATTCCCCGTATGATATCATATGCCTCATACAACCTCCCTGCTCTGCTCAAAACATCAACCAAACAAGAATAATGGTCACTGCTTGGTTGCAAGCCATAATCTTGTTGCATTCTGGCGAAGTAATCCAATGCGTCGTCAGCTAATCCTGCATGGCTACAAGCTTTTAAAACTGCTAGAAAAGTAATGTCATCAGGCAACACTTTTGCCATTTCCATATGGTGAAATGTTTCAAGTGCACTTCTTGCTTCCCCATGAAGTGCATATGCAGATATCAAACTACTCCATGCAACAACGTCCCGCTCCTTCATATTATAAAACACATTACTTGCATTAATAAGACATCCGCATCGCCCATAGGCCTCTACTAAGCCACTTCTCAACTGGGGATGTGGATCGATATGGTTTCTTATTGAGCATCCATGAATTTCTTTAATCATATTCAAAGACGTCATGCGCACACAAGCACGCAATAGTGCAAGAAGCGTAATTAAATTTGGCTTCAAACTCAACTCCCTCATTCGCCAATAAAAAGCAATGGCTTTCGCAGACCCATCCTCCGTCCCGGCCAGACCTGCAATTATTGCATTAAAAGTGGACGCATCAGGCGCAACATGCATTGCATCAAACATATACAAAGCATCAGAAACACAATTAGAATGCGTATATAGCGATATCATCGCATTCCAAACAACCACATTCCTTTGAGGAATTTCGTCGAATAATTTACGAGCTGAAAAGGTGGAAACGCATTTTCCATACATGTCGACGAGAGCGCAAGCAACAAATGGGTTTGAGAGAAAACCCATTTTAATAGAGTGGGAATGTATGGCGGCGCCTAGTTGAGAGCGGTGGATGGCGGAACATGACTTGAGAACGAGAGATAAGACATAGGGATCGAGAGAGAGAGCTAGAGAAGTTTGAATATGGTTGAAAACAACAAGAGCTTGTTGGTGAAAGCCCTGCTTTACGTGAGAGTTTAGCTGCTTTGTCCAAGAAATCAAACGTAGGTAGTTTGATGAGTAGCTCATGATTCTTAATTGATTTAACTTTGCTTCACAAAACATGAAACAATTTGGTCCACCATAAGACAAGTTTTCCGCAGTCCCGAAGGATTTTTATTTTGATTTTAATCCTCAATTTTGTTATTTGTATTTGTGGGCATGCAATGAGCGTTGAATCCCGATTCCACTCAATCCGTCAATTTTTAACCTTTTCATGGATTAAAAAAATAATTAATTTATTTTGATTCTACAAAATTCACAATTCAAATTATTTCTGATACCCACAGATTTTCCAACACTTGTAATGGAGTGATATAAACGAAGATTCAAGATACAATTAAATAGATGTGATTACTAACGAATTTTATATAATTACAGATAGAGGAGTGAACATTCACCCAAAGATGGATATGTTCACAAGATGAATGGTTCAGAAATTCAAATGCTAAAGATGGATATATGATCCATGAGATTGAACAAGATTATAACTGAAGACATCAAAAGGTTTGATGTACAAGCAGCAGACATCAGGCATAAAATAAGGACTTCTGAAATGGTTCAATCACCAATTTGTAAGTATGATACTTATTGATGATAGATTGTGCTACACAGAATTGGGGAAGAAGGGAGAGTAAACCTAAAACAAGGAGGAAATTGTCTTGAAAGATCTACTGCTTCTGTGCAGATTTAGCTATAAATAAAATATAATGAACACAAAATAACTACATATAGAACCAACTGCTGTACAGGAAAAATAAATTACAAATTTATTAAAAGTTATTTCAATATAAAGGGAATTAATCCCTTTTCTCATTTGCATAAAGTTGTACATATTGTTTACAAAAGTGTATTTCCTCTCTTAAAGAAAAAGTGGACACTGGCAGGTAGTAGACCACAAGCTTCCGCTGTTTTTCACAGTCACAAGTAAAATAGTGAAAATGGAGGAAGCACAGAACATAAACTGTTGTTTCCACTTTTTATTTCTTTCGGGTTCAGGTAATAGCAACCTCTGCCCCTCCGTGGGTTGAGTTGCAACCAGGTCAAAGGCAGTATCTGCACATCGATCTTACAGGTTGTTTTCCAGACTTTTTGTTAAGTATAACAGTTGCTTGTTGATTTCTTAGCACAATATGAGAGTGATGATATACTGATGGCAAATAACTTGAAAAGAAGCTCTAAGCTAGCTAGCTAGCTGGTTCATATCTGCAAACACAGTCATATATCTTTCCTTTAATTAATTTCTCCGCCAACCTCTGATTCTTCACCATCGCCAGCTGCCCAAAAAAGGAAAAAAAAAATTATTACAGTGTCTAGAGAAACAGTCATATATCTCTCCATAGCAATATAGGAAGGATTGTGCACTAGTATAACCTTCAAGGCTGCAAATAAACATAGCTATGGAGGATAAATCAAACTGCTCAAAAATAAAAAAAATCTGATTACAAGAACTCAGTCAAGAGTGAGCCTTAATGATTCTAAAAAGCCAAGTGTAGAATTCACTCATAACCAACATGAAAAATGGAGGAATCATCATTTAACTTTAACAATCAGACCTTTCAAGTTTTCAACTGGATCTAAATGGGGAAAAAAATTGTACTATTACCTTCAAAACATCACATTTAAACTGAGCATTGAAGTTGGTGTGCAGAGCTCTCCCCATCCCTTCCAATATAATCTGGAAAATAAAAAAATCAAGGTGTGGTTACTGTTGCATGATTTATATCTTGTGTTATAAATTTGCTCAGGCACAAGGGAGGAAAGGAAAAACGCAAGGAATTAAAAAAGGATCATTTTCTAACAATATAAAATTCATGAAATCAATGCTTAACAAGGAAATAAGAAATAGGAACTGGCATACCAAATCGGCATCCTTTGCGGCAGCAGCAAGCTCAGAGCTGACCTGTCTGAAATCAATGCATGGACTCCCACATCCATTCTCAACAACCATCAGGGGAACTGAAGCAGAATTCTCTTTTGAACTGTCTAAAGTGTTAATCATTGCATCCACAAGTAGACCTCCTGCTTCAGCAGCTCTGCGAAGAATGTCACAATGCTGTGGACAGGAATCAGTTTCACAAGTTCAGTTTATTGCAGTTATATCATACGATCTTCTAGTGGAATGATAACACCAGCATTAACCATTCTTAGTTCAAATTATAATATAGATGAAGATCACAACTTCCATCTTCTCTACCCCGGCCGCCCGAGAACAAACAATAAACTCCATATTCAGTTTCATTGTCCAACCACAATATAAACAATCAAATTGGAGATTACGATAAAAATTAAGTCATAATGTGTAAGGACAAACTTTTGCAGCCTCAGCGACAATCTCAGGGAGCTCCATAGCAGTCACATCATTTAATGCTGGAAGGGAGTTTGCTACCAAAACCACCTGCACAAATCAAGTCATTACCAGTAAATTTTCCCAGTAATAATTTGAAGAAAGGTTAGGTCCACAACTGTTTGGCCTTAAACTGGATTGTAATAGAATAGTCGAAGTGTGCATGAAAATCATAAATCATATTTAGTACATCAATTATTTAAAAGCCTTTCACCAGCAGTACTAGAAATGCTAGCTTACCTCAGTTCCACGTCGGAGGAGTTCCCTTGCAAGGGGAAGCATCCCCAGGACAATGTCAGCACCTGAGTTGTCCACAAAGAGTAAAGCTCTCTTATGTGGGCGAGGCTTATTATCTCCAGAACCCAGCATTCTCTCCTTGAAAACATCAAAATCATCCACCTGAGTGACAAGTCAGACAAATAATAAAATCAACATATAATGCAAGACAGTATCCTCCAAAGTAAAATAAGTTTTTCTCTCCCTACCCGCCAAGGTCTTTGCATTTTATCACGACTCATCCTATAAATTTCAATAATTGTTCCTTTATGATAGAGATCCACGCAGGCACGAGAGCCCCAGTCAAATATGTTTGCAGCAAGAACACCCTCAATTAACATGAGCAATCTAGTCTCCTATAAAATAAAAAGAGGAATTCAGGAGATCAACAGTTGCCAGGCAAAGCAGCAAAACTATGGTAGAAAGATGATGAGCCTCTACTATTCAGGTTAATTATCATAATTAAATTAATCATTTCTTCCTTTATTTGTTTGTTAAGTCATTCACCAAAGTTTCCGGGAGTCTATGATGCCAAGATTTTACAGTCAGGTTGTAGAAACTATAACATCCATTCCACAAAAGCAAGGTAAAGGAAAAAAAAGGAAAGATAAAAAATATGCATACCTCTGTCATACCATCAAGCTCCGTCAATAAGTCAGGCAATACAGCAAGTGATGCCTCATTTTCCCTGTCACATTCAAAAAATCAAGGATAGACATACCAAAAGAAAATAAGTCGTATTCTGAAGTTTGTAAGCATAAGCTTGGGCTCCAAAAAATTTTACTCTTACTATGCATTCATATATAAGTTTCAGATGTAAAGCTAACTTGTGAAAGCATTAATTGTCAGGTAATACAGAAGGAAAATCCCATTCCTTTTGTCATATGTTCACCTTGATTTTCCATGATTTAAATTGTTTTAAGGAATGTATCCAGCACTGAACATCCAAACGGCGCTGTGCATGCATCTTGAATATTATTTCACATTTAAGATGTGTGATATTTGCTCAGAGGAATATATGTATACACACACACACACACACACCCCCCACCCACACACACACCCCCCACCCACACACACACACACACCCCATGATAAACTAAAACATGAAAATGAAACTCAAATTTGTCACAAAAGAAATGAGACAAAAACTATCTTTGAATAATGCTTACAGGATAGGTGTGAAGAAAACTGTGATTACCTCTGTTTTATGCTTCTATAGGCATCAACAAATTGGAACTCTCTCAAGCACTCTTCCCTGAGTTCCAAAAGATTGGCCAAACCTAACTTCCCATATGCAGCAGGCTCCTCCATCAATCTATTCAAATGTTTGGAAGTTGGCAATGATAAAAATGAAATACAAAAAAGTTCGATGTCTAAGGATGTTCAGTATAAACTATGGAACCAATAAAAAGAATTGACATGCCGAGCTTAACAATCTAAATATCCACAAGATATACAATCCAAAAAGTAAAGAAACCAATAAAGAAACATCAAGTTATGAGCTGGCTTTATAATATACATTTCTGCATCCAGAAAGAATGAACCAGATTTGAAAAAGATTGGAGGGCTTGTGATGAAACAAGTGTAGAACATTTGAGGTATGAGATATCCATTAATCATTGGGATTATCTCTAATTACATGCTGTAATTGCAGACCATGTTGAGATGCACTTGCTTGGAAAAATGGATGTAAACTAATTTACGAAAGACAAATGATATAATGGATTTGTAACACATAACATAACAGAATGTAGGATTACCTTGCTAAGTGAGCAGAAAAAGCACGAGCAAAAGCATCACCTCTTCTTTTGGCATCATCAGTTCCACCTTCACTTGCCACTGCCTACCAAATTTCACACCAAGTTTTCAAATTTACAAATGTTATGTAGCAACTGTCCAACTTCATATTTTTCTCAATAATGAAAACAAGCTCTCATCTCTTGAGATTACAGTAGAAAGGCCAAGGGTAGAAGCATCTCTAGAGTTCCAACTTACTCAAACTAATGCTTTATACATGATGCTAATGGGACAGCTGTTCTCAACTCTTAATTATTTTTGGAACGTTTAATTTCCTATTGAGATAGTGAATTTAAATAGTCGGGCAAACTTGTTTTGTGCACATGCACATGTATCTGAATGTCTGAAACTTTCCATTTTTTTTTTTTTTAAGTTTCTTCCGGGCATAGTTGAATTAAACGGTTGGGAGAACTTGTTTTGTGCCCATGCACGTGCGTCTGAATGTCTGTAACCTTCCAATTATTTTTAATCTTTCTTGCGCATGCCTCTATGTCACACACAAGAAAGAGATGAAGATTTGAGTGACAATATTGTTGTTGTACCTTATCAACAAGATCTGGCATATGCTCAGACAGCACAGTGAACCAATACCTTATAAGAATAAAAAAGAAAATATAAGAAACCTTCCAGTTACAGATACGTGAAAAATGGAAGCGGACTGGTATAGCAATTAATCTTGTCCAGGGATTATTAAAATAGGCTGCAATACTCACTCTAATTCTTTGTGGTCTGAGAGGTCAATAGTGTTGGGCTCATACCTGTTAGTAAGCAAGTAGTTACACTCACACTAAGTTAGATTGAGACATGAAAAATAGATGATGACTCATATAATTATGTCACAACAAACGATATACAATTTTTTGCAGAAGCAACAGCTATCGACTAAATTGAGTCCTGAAAACATAGATTGAATATTGCCAATATTTCGTCATAATGCTTTTGCCACCCAAAATGTTGGTAGCTAAATGTGAATGGGTGAAAACTCAATACCATGATTGGAATCATAAATATATTTACAATACTAATCAAAATCAGATAAAACCATTCAGGAGTGTGCAGATCAAGTAGGAAGGATTTAGGCAGTAAATTAGTACTGTGAATTACTCAGCTATAAGCAAATAAACTGAACTGGGCTGGCCAAATTTGGCTGTGTTTCAGTATGAAAAAATATGGTTCAGTTAGGTTACCTAAAAGATTGTGACATAAATAATAGAATATTTTTTATTGCATAAAAATTACATTTTTCTTAATTATATATAAATTAATAAATATATATCATAAATTAAAATGATTCAGTGATAATCTGTTTCGAGTACTAGTTTGGAGGTGTTAAAAAATTTGGTTAGTTGAAAATTCAATTTAGTTAACCAACGCTCACCCATACCTTAAATTATCTAAAGCAGTTGATAAAACCAGCACAAAGTTTTCGCGTACATTTTTGGGTCTGCCAGCAGAGGAAACACATCCAGAGTAGGTACAAGATGGAGAACGCCGACATTTAATGCACTTGCATCGGAACGCAATGTACGGCCTTGGGATGAAGGAACCTCAAAGCCACCAAGTCCAGTTGTTCCAGGTGGAGCCATAGGTACAGGAGCTGTAATCTCAGTTCCCTTCAGCACAAATTTTTCCATCCATGAAATCTGCATTTTGTTCAAAATTAAATTGCACATTAGGTCTAACAGGAAATAAAATTAGAAAAAAAGAAACCATAAACAAAAATGTTCCTGAATGAACAAGGAAATCTGATAGTTAAACCAAGAAGCAATAGCAAACTTTCTATTATTTGATCTATTGTCAATAACCATTACTTTCCACAGTAACTTACAAAAAGGTTTATGAAATTGAAAATAAGAATACAGGAAAAAACCTTAAGAGTTTTGGTCAAGACCTCTGCATATCAGGACTACACTCACCACTGAAGAAAACAGAAACTCAGTTTCAGGATGAAGAGTGCTCATGCTGCTCTTAATAGTAGCAAAAAATAAAAAGGGGAGAGAGATAAGAGATGTAGGCCCTTTTTTCTTTCCACGAGTCACCCATGTGTAGATGGCTATATAAAAGAACATCTTTGGAAATCAATTTGAAAAGACAAATTAATTTTCCACAAAGGCAACTAGGTGTTTGTTTCCACTTGCCAAATTTTCAATCACACATCAACTTCAACGCTTTTACTGGTAAGCATCTACAGGTTGGAACCTTTTTACCTTTACTAGCTATCGAGTTGGTTAGAAATATATCTCTTTTTCCCTTTTCCTAGACTAGATACATGCCTACATGCTTTATCAAGAATCTATTCCTTCGGAGATATAAAATATAGAGAATAAAAAAGAATATATGATTCTAGAGAATCACCAAAGTGGGTTATTTTTACACTATACCAGAAGCAACAAAAGATACCACAAAATAATGGAGCATTCATATGCTTAAAATATTAGCTGAAAATATTCTTGACCAATTTAGATTGATTTTTTGGCTTTTCCGTTTTTCTTGCCCACCCCTGCAAGAGCAATCAATTTTTATGGAGTTATCAGTTCAGGTGATATTTTCCAACCCCAATTACACTTGCCTTTTCATTCAAGTCTCCAAGTGGAGGCCCATGAATCTTTCCACCAGTATATGGTGCACCCATTGGAAACCTTTCAACTAACTGATGAACCATTAAGTCATCAAGACCATGCTTTTCATAGCTCATAAATGCGCCTAAAGCCCCCAAAAACCCTTCATGGCGAAGAAACATTGCCTGTGCTTCTCCTTTCGACCTATACAATGAATATAAAGTTACAGACTGATCACACTTCACTCCAATATAATAGCCGGGAAGAAGAAAGCATTTTGATAAACAAAATAATATTATCAGCCTTAGATCAATTGGTGAAAGTTTAACACTAAAAAAAATAATGCTTACCAGAAATGAACAGCAAAGGAGATAGTGTCCATGGTATAAGCATGGCCCCGTATAAAAAAACCTCCAAAGAAAATTCGCTTAAGCCCAAATCTAAGTGCATTCAAGTATGAAATCTGCATAACAGAACAGCCAATGCAGACACCAGAACATATTAACAATTATATGACTGCTTATCTGACATGATCATGCCAGACAATTATGTTAAGGAAATAACATTGAACACATCACTTAACAAAACTAAATATAACAGGAGTCCACATGTCTGAAAACAATTATGCAGAAACCATAAATGAGAGGTCATCTCCAATGAGAATACTTTATATATGATCCAAATGACAATTACAAATGGATTGACTAGTTAGTTATTGTGAATGCAAGTGAAGACAAATCCATATATAGATATGACAATATGATGGCTGTATACCACACTTTAGATTTGATAAGAGTTCCAATAATACCAACCAATTGTTTGCTACAATCAAATTATTATTAGAAAGGGAATTTAGTCTTTACACCTTAAAACCTATCAATGTCAACACTTGAACCTGCCATGCTCTAAAATCAGGCAGAAAAAATAATCACCTTTACTCCAAAGGATTAAAGGTTTTCTTTCTAACAATTAAAACCTGTCCTTTACTACCAACACAGAAACTGCATGTTTCAAACACTTCATACTTGTTACTTTTATCAAAATGTTAACAGGTTGTAGAATCATAATAATATGGTTCCAGAAAATACCAAGAATGATTTAGAAGATAAACCAATCTGAATGCTAAAAACTCAATGTATCACTTTATACCCACATAGTTGTCTCATTACACTCTCTGGAAGAGAAGCCAACATATTAAAATTTTTGTAGAATAGAATCCCTCACACTACTCACCTGGCCAATGTTATATGAAATCATTCGCAGGAGGGACAGGGAAATGTCTTCTGGTCTGTAGTCTTCAAGTTCCTTCTTGTCAGAAATAGTTTTGCCAAAACTAGAAGCAATAGTTGATGCCGAGAGACCGATCTATACGATTCAGTTTGAGGTGTATTGTCACCATCATAAATTGGGAAAACGAAATTCTAAAAATTTCTAAAAAAGGTATTAATGCTAGTTTAAAGTACCAATGGATGATGCAGTTGCACTTCCATTAATGTCATCCTACACAAAGGAATAAATATTGGAAGTATAACATACCTTACTATAATCCATACCACCATAAATATCACCAACGAGCATGTCAATTGTCCTATTATCTCCCCTTTGACTCAGTTCTAGCAACTCATCAAAACTGAAATGAACAAGAGTAAGAGCTTGACAGAATTTCTGAAAGAACAGAGAGAAAATAGTGTTTAGATATGATGAGAACCTCTTGCACTTAGTTAACAGCCGTCCCAAGCCCCAGTAGGTACCACCACCAACATTTGTACCACTAACCCGCTCAAACTTCCCATCCCCATCAACCTGTAACATTAAAAAAGCACAATGATACCTTCACGAATTTAAACGTGCTTAAGCTCAAGTGCTGGCAAACTGAGAACAAGACATTAATGTACCTTGATCATACTAACACCAGATCCAATATTAACAAGAAGATAAGGGAACAGATCGTTATGGTCAATCTGCACAAACTCTTTCCGACCTTCCATGTGTGTGAAAGCTTCATGGCGAATAGCCTACTCAATTTGGTTAAGAGAGGAATAGAGGTTACTGAATTAAGTATTTAACAACAACAAACCAATAAGAAACTCTTCAAGTAAGTTTATGTCTGAGAAATAAAAATCTCACAATCATAAGTCTAATTCCATTTACACAAATAGGGACAGTGACACTGTTCCCCTCATTTCCCTGCACTTCTAAAATTGATACATTTAAGTCAAGCCGCTCTTATATAATAGTTAAACATAAAAGGAAAAACTGAAACACAATAATATTTGAATGATAACCTAAGAAAAAGAGTTAAAACACCACTCTTTTGGTAGCTCTACAGCGAGAATATAATCTGATATCACCAGATGATATAACTGAAAACCAAGTCCAGACCAGTATAATCATTGAATTCATAGAGATTGGAGGATTGAAAAGGGGAGCTTAAACATTCATCTACCTTATTCATTGGCAATCATCTTATTTGTGAAAAAACTCATGCATTAAAACGGTGTAAATAAAAAAAATAATCAGCATCAGATTCCACCTTAAGCAAAAAATTTGCTCCTGCCACAAGGCAATCCATCTCATCCTCTTTGTCAAGACTAACACCAAGCCTTTCCTTGAAGAGGTCTGTAAACTTGTATGCCCCACCACCTGTGGCCTTCTCAGAAAATCAATTCATTATTATGAGCTATAAAAATATGAGTAGGAACAGACTATTGAAACAAAATGATTTGAGTCTTAGTCATAGAAATACATCTCAACTCAAAAGCAAGGAATTCACTATTTGCCTGTTACCAATAATTTATGTGTTAATGCTTTTTTTCAGATAAAATAAATAAAGGGTGAAACGAACTATAAGCCTGTCAGAAAGGACTCAATGTTAGCATTTACTGCAAAGAACCTTTTCAAAAAATTCCAGATCAAGTAATGGGAAAGCAGAAATAACGGCATGGATAGTCAGTATGCCATCCAGGTTTGTAATCATGGAAACTGCTGCTGCTGCCCCTTTGCAATCAAATCACGGAGAGAATCTGTATCCTGCAGTCTAATTTTCTGGAAGTTAGTTCGCAATTTCATCTCCGTCAATTCAGCTCTCTCAGTCAGTCATATATTTTCAGTTCATTTCCAAAATCCTTGGTTTGTTTTCCGAATTAGAAGAGGAACTTTAAAAGACCTATAATTTTGGTATAGAAAACATGGGCTTACTACAAAGTACAAATACATGACCAGGAATAAATGACATCAGCATGTCAACTGATAACAAGTTCTCCCACATATTTTCTGGCTAATACAAGGAAATTCTAAAGACTATACTAAATCAAGTCCTAACAAAAATGAAATTTTGTTATAGTTTCCTTTATTTTGAGACATTAACTGTTTTATATAGCATGCATAATTAACTCCAAAGATGAAGGGGGAACTTAAATGACAATTTTTACCTTAATTACAGCATTGCAATTGGATGGGGTCTCAGAAAGCCAACCATGTGAATCAATTCCTATCCACCAAGAAATTACACAACTTGTCAACAGAAAAAGAAAAGAAGAAGGTAATGATTAATGCAAATGAAATTGACAACTTGAATGTATTCAAATAATCATAGTATATCAAACTAATACATTGCATTAGCAATTAGAAAATGAAATGAGTTTAGTTAAAGATTAAAAATGAAAGCAAGTACAATACCACCACGGTGAAGCTGCTTGGAAGAAATAAAGTCCAGACATTCATTAATCTTTCTTGTTTCAAACTTCACAAAATGAAGCCTTCCACCAAGAATGGGGTAACTTCTCCTATTACCATTAGAAATCCCTAATCTCTCCTTTACTGTCTTCTTCCTTTTATCATTTATTGATCTATCTTCATGTCTTGAAAAATACACCAGTTTGATTAAAGATCCTGCCATCAGGTATTATTAACTTTCAGCATAGCAGAAATGAGAATCGACAAATTTCAAGCAGCTTGAATGGTATCAATGTGTAAATTAAAAATTCACTTTATAAATTATTTTCCCTGTTTAAACAAAAATAAATAAGAAGAACTGCATGCAGAAGTGAAGGAACGGAAGGAAAATATTTAGTTACATTACTAAATATAGCAGTTAAAATTATCTCAGAAATGTTAATGAAGGGAAGGGAGGGGAAAAATTTATAAAGAAGAAGGCAATGGGAAAAAAGATAGTCTTAAATAAGGTAACAGATAGAAAGAAGAACAGAATGAAGGAAAAAGGGGTGCACGTATGTGATATATGAAGTACACCAAAATCAAGATTTCATCCCCTGTTCATCTTCCCAAAGGGCCAATAGATTACCAAACAAACAAAAGGCAAAAGAAAGGACCATTTAACAACATTCGAAGAAGACACAATCCCCAAAACAAGAATATATATTTTATACTTCATATGTGGAAACCAAATAACGGAGCCAAAAACCGCAATCTCAAAGCTGAATTACATTACTATACCTCCAATATCAAGAGCCAAATGGGATAGATCATCGGATTGATTAGGCAACAAAATTGTAGGATCCCTCTCCTCAGAATTCCCCTGAATTGCAGCCTTGCTGAGGTCCAGCTGGGGTCTGGAACCAGACCTATGAATGGAATTACCAGTAGGAGGAGCCATATCTTTTTCACTTTGACCCGCTTCCTCTCTCACCTTGCCTATAACACCGTCCCTAATCTCAGCCTCTTCGTTTGTTTCCATTATATCGTTAATACCAAGAACTGGGTCCTCTTTTAAACCAGCCATTAATCCAAAAATCTTACTAACTGCTCCCTAACCTACACATACACAACCAAAACAGTTTTGGGTCAAAGGCTGGTTTGGTCACTTGTCTTGTACTTCTAAAAAGGACATAAATTTTTATATATGTACTTGCAAATTAGGCGCAAAAGCAGTGAAGAAGAAACAACAAACAATATATAAATAAAGATACACAAAATGATACAACATTTACAAAAATCAACGAACTTAAAAACCTATCTTGGAGGGCAAATTCGATGATTACAAAAAAAAAAAAAAGAGCAAATAAATACTAAAAATTTGTCGATGTGATAAGGCCCACCTCATAAAACAAGAAGTTAGAAACTGTTAGTGAGATTTATTGCATCTAAGTCTGACCAGTAAAAAACAGCTCACATCCAATGAACAACGATCACAGGCAACGTACTTTTATTATAAAATTGTGTATGGTATACAAAGAAACCCCTATTTCAATTGGAAAAGATAGGCCAAACCCAGATAAGTCAACAAAAAAATAAAAATATAGAAAAACCCAGATAGTCAAAACTCAAAAGAATAAATTAACCAGTAGAAAACGAAAGTGGAGAGACCGACTTATTTTGCTGAACCGAAAATAAAACATCACAAGAAATGTTGTTATGATTAAATACAAAAGTTATTGAAACAGCTCTATGCTTATTTGATTGAGATATTATGATTTGATTCAGGTACGACTTACAAGAAGAAGAAGAAGAAGAAGAAGAAGAAACGCGAAGAACAGGATTGTGATAGTGAGCCAAAACAGCATATAGAGATATCAAACCAAAAAAATGGGAAAGACTCATTTTGGCCTTAATGAAGTTAAGAAATACTCGCGGCGGGTGGACGTGACAGTCACGCTAGTCAATGGGTGGGAGGACCTATGTGGTTAATTTCGCGCCATCTTTGGTAATTTACTGATTGGCCCGCCAATAATGCAATTTCATTTTTTTAACGTTTGTTAATCATAAATCATAACATATTTAACTTTTTTCTTTTTAATAAAATTTCCATTTATTCCATAAAAAAAAAAAAATTCATTTCTGTTGTTCTCTTTTTCCTTTTCTGAAATAGTAGTTATTGCTGTCAAATTTACTCTTTATAAATGCTGTAT
Source organism: Jatropha curcas (assembly GCF_041381405.1). Taxonomy (NCBI): domain Eukaryota; kingdom Viridiplantae; phylum Streptophyta; class Magnoliopsida; order Malpighiales; family Euphorbiaceae; genus Jatropha; species Jatropha curcas. Next base: position 5,177,875 of record NC_143160.1, on the reverse strand, counting down.
TTTTATTTCTAATAGACATTAAAGAAAAAGGCTTTTGGATTAATAACATCTATAAATATTTAGTTAGGGTACACAGTAAATTATTTTCTTAAAAGAATTACAATTAATGAAGACTCCATTTGAATTTTTTTTGTTAATTTTATTATTTCTTTTAATTTAATTTTGAAGAACCATAATTTAGGAAAGATTTTAAGATGTATTTGAATTAATAAAATTTGAACAATAAAACATTTACATTCTACATATTTATGAAATTTCATCCTTTGCTTAAGAAAAAATAGGCCTGCGATTAGTAGATTTTAGCATCGATCCAATTTTTTTTTTTTTTTTTTTTTTTTTTTTTTTGTAAAAAAAAGGGAGAGCTAGGCTCTAATATTACAAACAGTGTCTAGAATAAGAGACAGCCATAATAACATGTAGAAGCCACGACCCAATGCCCTGAGGAGGATCAAAAAGGAAATCAGTGCCCATGGGAAAACTGCCAGCAGCCTTGCCCTTGGAGAGGAAGTCGGCGCAAAAGTTTGCTTCCCTATAAATGTGTCGAACTTCAAAAGATGCCAACTGAAGATAGAAAATCCCACTTTTAATTAATAATGTAATTTAAATCATTTAGTTTTATTGAAAAATACAATATTTTAAATCTATGTATTTTATTTTTTCAACAGTACAGTGAAACTGGAACCACATGATTTCGCAATTCATGGATTCTACTACATTTCTTATATTTTGTAAAATTCATAAATTTCCCATTCTATCAATCCAAATCACCTCTAAAAACATTTGAAACGCTATTATTCTCAAATTAGTAATTGAGAATTCAAACTTCAAATGACGAAATCTGGGGATATATAGGAGAGATGCAAAAAAAAAAAAAAAAAAAAAGATCTTACTTCCATTCAATTCTATAACATTTTGCACGTCTTATATATATAAGACGTGCAAAATGTCATAGAATTGAATGGAAGTAAGATCTTTTTTTTTTTTTTTTTTTTTTTTTTTTTTGCATCTCTCCTATTTAACATGAATAATTTATAAATGCAAATTTCACTAACAAATAACAAACAATAATTCAGAAAATAATTAAAGCATGCATGTTTTGCACCAAGATAGTTGGTTCAAAATGAACCCATTACTCAATTGATGCCTGAAAAGACTGAACAACTATTACTTTAAACGGTTTCAGCTTAAAACTACATTTGATGTAATAGAAAACGTGTATCTATGTCTTAGGTATAAAAATTGCATATTCCTGCTAACCACCACTAAATTGAGAATCTTCGATCCAATCCAACCAATAGTTTCCACCAACATGAACATGGAGAACATAATTCACACATGTAACGTCTATTTCATAATAAACACCACCAATTTGTAACAAACAATTGCTAGACATGAGTTGAACCCAAGCCTCAGATACAATTGAGTTTAGGTGCAATCCATTATTTTAGCTACAAGATAACACTATTGGATTAACATTCTCATTATCATATACACATGAGACATCTTCAAGCTTGAGCAGCTTGTTCAATAGGTGCAGCATCAAGACTGCCATTTGATTTTGAACGCTTTGTTTTGTAATCCTTCACAGCTGCCTTGATGGCATCCTCTGCAAGCATGCTGCAGTGAAGCTTCACTGGTGGAAGAGAAAGATGCTTTGCAATCTCCCTGCAATAAATTTAAAAATAAAATGGCATTAGATATTGCATGCTACAATATAAGAAGTCTTACAATATCATAACAGCCAAACAACGCACAACTTTGGTCATTACACAGAAAAGAATTATCTTTACTATGCATATCATATCATTTGCTTCTTCTTTCATTGATCTCTTCAATCCAACTACATAGTGCCATTTTCAAATTTGTGCCAATAAAAAATTACTCCGTTGATCCTACATCCCTCGAACTATTTAAATTCATGCCATTGATACCCATCCCTTATCATTCATAGCCTTTAGAACGCAGACAGCTCAAATATATTGAACAGCTAAGATTAATATCTTCCACAAAGGAGAGATTACTTAAAGCTAAAACCAAAACTCAAGGGGCATATACACTTGGTCAGAGAATAGCATGGATCTCTACCATGCACATCATTTGCTTTTTCTTTCGTTAATCTTTTCAATCCAACTAGATAGTGTAATTTACGAATTTGTGGCATGAAAGATGTACAATCTGAAAATCTCTCCATTACCAGCCAATAAAAATTATTTTCTTCAATATTCCATCTCTGCAAACTATTTGAATTCATGCCATTGACACCCATCTGTTATCATTCATACATTTTGAGAACAGACAGCTCAAATATCTTAAACAGCTAAGATAAGATCTTCAATGAAGGAGAAATTACTTAAAGCTTAGACTAAAAGCAAAGGGGCATATAAGCTTGGTTAGAGAACAAAAAGCAAAGGGCATATAAGCTTGGTTAGAGAATAAAAAGCAAAGGGCATATAAGCTTGGTTAGAGAATAGCATGGTTCTCAAGTCACCAAAATCTCCTCCACTCAACTTCCTTGTGCAGTTATCATTGCTTCACCACCATGTCATTCCTTAGTCTGTTACATATAGACCTGTGTGCTTACTAAAACCATATCATTGTGCTGAAGAATTTTGCTTGTGGATTTCTACAATCATACATGGAATTGTTAGGTGTCGGAGCAGATGTAGTCATCCATGGAGAATTTGTTGATATAAGAAAACTCAGGATATATGATGAGAAAACCTTTTCTTAGATAAAGTAAAAAACTTAACCAAAAAAACAAATATGCATGGAGATGGTAAAAACCTTACACAGAGAAAAATAAAATACAATATAGCTCAATGACAACGAATATTAAGTTTCCCACAACTAAATATGGGCAGTGTCACAATTAGGACCCAGGCAACACCTACAGGAAGGAATACATGCTACATCTTCAAGACATATTGGTGGGTGGGGGATATTGAACTCCATCTTGGCATTTGACACCTACATGGTAGGTTGATAACCAGCACAAAACTAGTCACACATCTGTGTCATGTATCCAACGGAAAAAGACCTCAAAGAGAACAGAAAGCAAAATAAGTATGTGTAGTGGCTGAGAATAATTCTAGTTGTTGTCCACTAGTAAATTCAAGAATTACTTCAAAGGTGCGACCAAAAAGTTAAAATAAAAACTACTTAGGCGCTATATGACACTTGTATCCCATGGTTACAAAGAATCTCACTCTCTAATCTTCAAAACATCCACACCTTTCTTCAAATCCATGATATATGCGATTCAAAAGCTGTGGTTGACAATCTCTCTCCTTTTTTTTTTTTTTTCTTTTGTAATACATGTTCTTTTAGAATTCTTAGCATATGATACTGATGCTACTTTAAGGACTATATCATCCAAACCCAATTAGAAAGACTAGTCTACTAGTGTAGGCTGACTCTATATCCAATACACCCTTTAAAACCAACAAAAACATAGATGGAATCAGATGGAAGCTTACTGCAATTGTTACTTCCATTCACCTACTCAGTTATCAGCATAACATTTGCCAATCCAATAGTCAGATCCATCTAGCAGGCAAATTTAAAATATCTGGTGCCTTATCTTACTTTCATGGCTCATCATAAAGTCACAATCAAGTTCTTTAGTTGATATCAGATGAAATTGCGTTTGAGAAAGGTTACAAGCTCATCTGGCATAAATGTACTCAACCGGCTAGATTTCTGGACTTACAGGAAAGTCTATGAGAAAATTAACTCAACCATTTAGACTATGACCCATCAAATGATAGGGGGAAAAAAATTTAAAACTAACCTAGAAAGATTATTTAAATTGGCTCTGCATACATGATAACCTAATAAGCGTCAGCCCAGAGCTGGAGAAATGCAAGACATGCAACAAAACTAGAAGCATTCATTTACAAGCATTATTTCCAAACACAGAATTTTCATTCATTGAAAGCAATTAATCAATAGATTAAAACACACGCCCAGGTAAACAGCAGCAAAGAACAAGAGCATAAAACAAATAAAAGGAAAGCAATCAACTCACGTGTTTTTTATGGATAAAACTTCTTCCATTTGCTTTCCTTTCACCCATTCAGTAGCTGAATATAGGGAAAAAAAAAAAAAGACAATAAATTATATTTAGGTCCCCTGAATAAATCAAATTCATGCTACTCATAACCCAAATCGGAACCTCAAATTTCTGTTCCTAATTTTATTTGTATCGCTAAATTAATACACTAGCTAACAATTAAACAACTCTTCGGTGATTAGAATTGATTTTTCCGTCAATTTCCATTCCCTCCCTGATTTCTAGCCAACCAACAATCCCCTTCAATAAAACCAGGCATAAAAACATACCAACAGAAGAGGAGGCAATAGCAGAGCCACAACCAAAAGTCTTAAAGCGAGCATCAACAATCTCTCCAGTCTTCTCATCAACCTTAATCTGCAGCTTCATCACATCTCCACAGGCTGGTGCACCGACGAGCCCCGTTCCGACCGTCGGGTCATTCTTGTCGAAGGACCCGACGTTGCGTGGGTTATTGAAGTGGTCGATGACGTTCTCGTGGTAGAAACGCGGCAGGATTTGAGCGGGCTGCGGCGGCACCTGCCCGAGCAGTCTCTTCGACATGAGCCTCAGCATTGTCGCGTTCATTTGTTAAGAGTCGGTTGGCTATTAGGCCTGTCCGATTAACGTTTTCGATTTTTTTGCCGGAAGGAATCGGTAAAGGAAACAAGCAAGAGGGAAAATTCAGGAATTTGTAGGGTTTGGTTATAATGGCGGTGAAACGAAGGACACGTGGAGGGTGGAGACGGTTCCGGATTCTATAGATTTTTGGATTTGTGATAAGAGTGAAGTGACACGTGTGTAAAACATATGTGTCTCTTTCCTGAAATGCTGGATGAGATTGATGATTATCCGATTATCATTTTTATTTTCACCAACAATGGGCTCAGCGGGCTGGGCTAGAATGGGCTTTATTGCCATTTGCCTAATTCGATGTATTGCAATCAAAATGGGCCCATTAAAAGAAGAGGAACACTGGGCAACTTGATAAGAGGCCTGCAGGAGCATTCTAGGCCAGACTTAAATTTTCCTTTGAAGATTTAATTATATTATTACGTTGTGATATTGCTCTTATCATTTTTGAAAATTAATATCAAAATATACTTATAGGTCATGTGTCCTCAAGACTTTTCTTGGTCTAAAAAAGCTTCTAAATTTTTAATTATGATAACTTTTAATAGATTTTTATAATCTAATCGGCATAGCAATTATAATAATCAAATCAAGTGATTGAGAACTCATATGCTAACCACTAATTAACTTTTAATTGTTTTTTTTTTTTTGGTATAAATTGTTGGTATCCGGACTTTATTAACAAGGATTGGCTAAATCGACTCGAGACTTAATCATAGTTAAGGCTCTTTGCTCCTCCCTGCAGATGAATTTAGTTTAATGAATTTACCGGAAAATCAAGATCGAATTTAGAGATCGAATCTAATAAGTCTTCTCAAATATCCAGTCTGCATTATCAATTAAGTCATAATCTGTAAATCTTTTAATTGTTTGTTTAGCAAACCCTTGCTATCACAAAATGCATATATTTCGTATATAACAAACATGACAATTTCCATAATTGAATAATGAAATTCAACCTCAACCATATATTATCAAACCGACTTTCGATGGTTACATCACAGCTTACAATAGATTAATATATGGTTGACCTTCATCTACTCTTATATTAATCACTCACCGTACCTCATCTTGCAATAAGACAAACACCTTTTATAGCTCATGCTAAATCTACAAAATTAATGTTAAAAATCCAGCTAACATCTATTAACCTGATGAAATGATTTAAAATTTATCTAATTAAATAAACAATTAGATATATTTATCTAGTAAAACTAATTTTAAAAAAAAAATAAAGAAACTTTGGGATTTTAACTTTTATTATGTGATTTGAAAAATATGAGATAAGTATTTAAATTATTACCTTGAAAACTTTATAAGATATTCAACTTATACAAGACTAGAAATATGAGGTCTGTCGATAAAATTAACTGTTTTGGTAGCTGTTAGCTGTTTTAGTAATATTTAGCTATTAACTACTTGAGTAGTATTTCATAAAAGGTTAAAAACTAAACGTTACATAATTAACTTTTTACAAAAGGTTACATTAATCTTTAAAAAATAGTTTAAACATTATGTTATTAAAATATTATAAAAAGTAGCGTTTAGTGTTTTGATTACGCTAAAACCTACTTATAAAGCTGTTGTGGAACACGCCATGGTATGTGAAAAAAAAAAGTCACCAAACAAGCCTCATGCTCATGTAAAAGAAGGAAACTTTATGAGATATGCTTTGAATCAATTCTCCAAAATAATTCATCAAATGGTGAATTACACCACCTAATAAGCTATTTTTGGACCGTCAAAGGGTGCATTCCCTTTTTGTTGATGACTCATTTTTTGAATAAGGATAATACATTTTCCCACATTACATAAAACTGCCATATGATGTATAGAGCACATGAAAAACAATCAAAAAGTATATATATACCTTTAATCAACAATTCTTTTTGGCATTGGAAAGGAGGAATCTAGGGAAACAAGACATGATCCTTATACAAGGGAAGACAGGTGAAATGAAATTGGTGTTTGGATAGTTAGTGCAAGGAAAAGGAAAAGTAGCATGTCCTTAGCGCATAGGATTGCTCTTTATGTTTTCTTTTTTTTTTTTTTTTTTTATCTCTTTCAAAGGTCCACTGCCCTATCACTTCAATTCCGAAAGCTCCCATAACGTTTGGTGATGACAACTTATTATAAATTTGGTGGCTCGACAGTTCTTTTCTGTGATTTGTTTGTATGCTCAGTATTTGAGCAGTGGAATTAATTTGACTGTCCTCAATCAAAAGAAGGAGGAAGAAGACAAATTAATGACAGTCCTTTCAAAATTTTGTGACCCTTAACTAATGTCCTTAATGCATATAAAGTGTATATACATATATTTATTGGGCACCAACATATCATTTCTATGAGTATTATCAGCTACCTCTAGGGTTGTTGAGCTTCATAATAAGATGCTAAGCATGAAAATTTGTTTCTCTGTGAATATATGTTGACCCTGAAATAGTAACTTTGCAGCCAATTGGACATTGGTTCAGAAGCTCTGTAAAGGACAAATTTGCACACATGAAACTTAGTTTCATCTTGCCGAGAGGTTTTAATTGTACGTTGGACAAAATGAATTGTTTTAATATTTATATAGGGGTTTAAATTAAAATTATTATAAAAATTATGTTAATGAATACTAAAAGCTAGTTCAGATATTGTTGCGAACAGAGTATTAAACTGATAGTCTAAGTTGAGACAAAAGGTTCTAAATTGGAATCCTATTGACGTTGAATCTGAATTATTTTTATAATTTCTGTTTTTATATGTTAATCTGCTTTAATTTTGTCATCCAGTAACTTACAAAAATAATTACATCATTATGATCATATTATAATTATAGTCTACCATATTATAATACATATATATATATAATTAAGCTTCATTTTGCAATAAATTATTTTTTTATTTCTTATACGTAAAAGAAATAATAAAAAAAGGAATTTTCTTTCAAGCACGAAATAAAGAATTACCTGCTTTTTATCTTTGATGATGGCGAACCAGGGTTATCTGGGGATATCAATTATTAGAACATTATCAAAAGAAAGTGGGGTTCCACAAGGAAAGGATATAACCTAACCAATTGACCTAACACACCTTTCACTGGCTAGCCATAGCCTCTTCCCACCATATCTAAAAGCAGCACTCTTCCAAACACAAAAATGGCCATGGCATGCTCTATCTATCTATAGTCCTACACATTTTGTTATTGGAAATAACACGTTTCTTATTGCTTTCTGCAATTTGTATCTGCAAATGCATGCAAGTAATCCACTAAGAAAGAAAGAACTTCTTCGATACATCGAGAAATTATTCTAGTTGAATTTTTAATGGAAAAAAAATTATATAAATCAGGAAGAAAATTTTTTATTATAAACTTGAGTTCAACCTCAAAACCTAAACTTTAAAATTAGAGAAGCAAATAGACTGTAAAAGATTATTATTTTGTTTTATTTTTGGTACTTTCAAAGAGTAAATTATGTAAAAAGTTAAATTTTAGATAATTTATATTGCCCGTTAAGTGTAGGGAACAAAATAAATATTAAATAGTTCGAAATTTATAAATAATTAGGTGGCAAAAAGGACAATGATATATAGAGTTCCATATACACAAGGCAAGAAATTATTTAAATAAAATTAATTATATATTAGAGTCAAACAACTCAAACCAAATATAAAAAACTTTAATATTTGGTCACGTTAATAAGATAAAATTAAAAATTAGGCCTTAGAAGCTAGATGATCACCGTTAGACGAATAAGAAACAATAATTGTGAGTCGGTCCATTATCTAGTCAACCTTTATTCGTACATCGTTCATGAACCAAACCAGCCAAGCAGTAAGTTCTGCTCTTATATATATATTAATTTATTTGTGAAGCCAAAAAAAAGCTTACTTATTATTATTTTTTTTAATGCACATGCAACCTTGTAATATAAAAAAACAATGCAGAAAAAAAAAGGATATTGTTTCTTAATGAACCTTAGCTGTCCGGTAATGCAAATTAAGTAGGTAGGTTTTCCATTTTTTTTTTTTTTATAGAAATTAATATTATTATTATTTTTTTATTAAGATGTACAACTTTTTAATCTCCACTGGTTAGACCTTATTCATATGATATTATTTTTCTTTTTTGATAAGCTTATAATATATTATTTAATTCACTTATGAGTGGTGTTTAAATTAAAATGAGACTTATAGCGATAATTAATTGCGGTTCGGTTGGTATTCTCACGAGTCTACAATTTCTTTATCTTAAAAACTCTTGAATTATATAAATATTTCTTTTCTGAGAAATAAAAAGAAATAAAACCTTAACTTTGCATAAATTGTTTAATTAAAAAAAATCTTATAAGTTTGCGTCTAAAATTTTATATGTGATGCGAAATGTCGATATCCATCTTTAACAATGTTTTGATGGAATACGATACTTTGTAGGCAACTGAGAATGATAGATTGTGATTTTCTAATATTAGTAAGGTCTGAGCTGTGAGAACGGTAATGGCGGAGGGGAAAGCTTAGCCATGTCCCTGAGCAGAGCTTTGGCGTCACGAGAAGAATTTGTTATGCTGCTGATTTAACTCAAATTAATAATGTTGTACTAAACAAAGTCAAAAGGTGATAAAAAGATTTGGCAACATCAAATTAAAATCAGGAACAAGTTTTCCATGGTAAAGTTTAATTATTATGTAATTATTGTATTATCAAATTCTAATTACCCATAGACTTTTTTTTAAGTATAATTATTTGTAGAAAAAAAGTAAAAAGAGATTTTTTTTTTTAAAATTCTCGAATGATAAGATAAAATAATAAAAATCTAATTATATGGGTTAAATTCGAATTTTAGATATGAAATTTCTTTAAGGAAAGATCGATTTGCGTACGCGGATTTCCTTTTTATCAATAATTGATGGCTATCTACCATCTTTTCTCATCATTAATTTTGCAACTGCTTTGGCTTTGGACCCATTTAGAAATGATCATTTAACACTCACCATCCATTGGAAAATGACAAAATATTTCATTCGACTTGACAGTGCCATTGATTGTGAATTAATTTAACGTAGGATACACAATTTCGATAGGAAATCTTTCATTATTTTATAAAAGTTCGTTTGGTATTTTTCTTTAGAAAAAAAAAAAAAAAACTATTAACCCTGTGAATCAATTGCTTGACCAATTTGAAAGATGATTGAAATAATTGTATTAGCACTTAAATATTCTAATTATAGATTTTTTTTTTTTTTTTTTATATTGGAGAAGGAAATTTGAAATTGAATCTATTGTCAGATCGTATATGTACCGGACAGATTTAATTTGCAATTCTAATTATAGATTTGCTTTTGTGACCAACTGTTAAAAGGGTTACTTATAACAGAAAATGTCAGTTTTCCAGATTTTAATTATATTAAAAAGAATGTTAATGAGTAAATGTTAATGGACATGGAAATTCCACTTCAGAACTAACCCAGAAAAGGTAGGATTATAGACTTCCACTAGTGAGTAGCCAGGATATGCCAGAATCAATTAAAGCCCTTTTTTTTATTAGTAAAGATCCTTTCAGCTTTCTGGTAAAGTTTTTTAAGGTATCAAGAAAAACTTAATCTCATAATCTGAATCTCTAATGCAAACCACTTAGTTTAATTAATAATTAATTATTTGCTAATTAATTATTTATTATTGGTTAATTTTCTTTGGGCTTCAATCCTAATTTTTTAAGCAATATGCGTATACTAAAAATAGTAATATTACAGATTAAGGCATAATTTAATAGTAAGTGTAATACATTTCTGTAATGAATTCAAATTCGAATCACTTTCATAATGCAATACTCAATAAAAAAAATAATAATGCCAATTGCCATATAATGCCAATTGCCATATGCGTCTTAGCTTTTTTTATTTCGTTTATTATTTATTGATTGAAGCACTGTAAGGGTAATTTGGACATATCAAGTCGACAAAACTCGTCTTAAAAATTGGCGTGTTTGTAGTTTTTTCGTTGTTAAAGTAGAAAGCTGGTAGTTGCAATCACTGTATTTGTCTTTCCTCAGCCTCTCAGCTATCATTTGCAAGTTGCAACCTAATTATAATTAGGTCCTTTTCCTCTTGCAAGAGGCAAGAGAACTACAGAGAGTTACGAGTATTCATGCTTGTCTTAGCATTCGAAATATTCCATTTCAAATTCGATTAAAAAAATTAAATTTTTAGTGATTAGTTAAATATTTGATTAAAAGTTAAATGTCCACCTTACTTATCTCCATCAAATTTAATATTTTTGAATTTAGTAAGACTATGAACATTTAGGTATAGCCTGGTGGAAGGTCTTCATGCTATTGCATGAGCTGACCATTGATAAAAAAAATTTAGTAAGGTGTATTAAGGTAATTCAGTCAATAAAAAATGGTCATTCTCGCATAAATTTTCAGTAATTTACAAGCAGTTTTAGCTCATTTACCTTCTTATAATCATAAGCTATCAACAAGTTTGGATGAAAAAATACTGGGTTCTCCATGTTTTTTCACCAAAATGTGTTGTTTGGGAGTGGGGGAAAGTTGGGGTGGAGAGAGTGAGGGAAAGAATGTGAGGCGGTGAGAACGAAGTTTTCACCTGTTTTTTAAAAGAAACCTGTTTTTAAAATATTAGGCCAACCGTTGTGTTAATCTATTATTTTCTATCTCCGTGTCTCTGTGCGTCTCTTTCTTTTTCTGTCAATTTGTTTGTTTTATTCTACGCCTGAAAAGAAGTCCTATTTATGCTTAGTCACCACACACTACTTCCTTCACGCGAAAATCCTTCCTTTGCAATCTCTGTGTGCAAAAATCTCTCAGATACTTCCTCTCTATCTCTCTCCTTTTCTCCTTTATAGCCTCATTGTTCTGTAGCTGCTCTGCCTTTCTGTGTCTTCTTTATTTCTCGGGTCATGTGATTGCGCCTCATAAACACTCTTCTCTTCCGCTTTTAAAAGTTCTTACATTGCTGCTTTAAAGAATCTCTTTTGCATAATGTAATATTGATTACAGTGTTCTCACTGCTTCCTTTTTCTGGTTTATTAATGCCCATTTGCTCAATAGTCTATTGAATCAGTTTCTTCAATTTCAAATCATGGGTTCTCGTTAATTCGTCTTCTTAAGACATCTATGTAAAATTTTGTGTGTATTTTTGCTTTTTTCTGCTGAATTCTGTTGATGCCCATTTGCTTCAAACTGTTTTAAAAAGTTGAAAATGCTGAGCTTGGGTTTTCGTTAATTTGGTGCTTTAATTTTTCTCTAAGCCTCGAAAGTCTTGAGCCTGACCAGGATTTTGACTATTTTTGGTATTTGCAAATTGTAACATGTAATTTGAATCCATTTTTATGTTAGTTTCCCTTTTGAAGGGTCTTAGTTTCTTGAGAACGAAGTAAAAAGTTAGTGTTAATGGATCTCAATTTCATTGAATTTGAACGCTGATAAGGTCTGAGGATATGGATAATATCTCTTCTTTCCGGTAGTTTATACTGTTGTATTTCATAATGGATTCTGTTCGCTAATTTACTTCATTTTTTAACTGAAAATGGAATTTAAGTGATTTGATTCTTTGCTAACTGATTCTTTTTTCATTCACAGCAAATATACCGAAATCATTCTTTATATATTCCTTGAAATGTAAAATCCTTCAACTCTATACATTTACCTACAAAATTTTATACTACTAAAAATGTCCAGTTTAGGATTATATTCCTGTTTTTCTCTGTGGTTCTTCTGCCTATAGATTCTTATTTAGCATCACCTATGCAAGCTTAGTTACCATATTGGCCTCTCGAGTACTTAATCTGGGTTAAATTTGTGAGTTTGTGTTTACCTTAGTTTTTTGTTGAACAAGGACAAAAATATATGTAATTCCGTGTTATTAACTATAATTTTGAGCTATCATGGAGGAAACATTTGTTCCCTTCCGTGGGATAAAAAATGATCTCAAAGGAAGGCTTTTGTGCTACAAGCAGGATTGGTCAGGTGGTTTCCGCGCGGGTATCAGGTTTGTGAATCCTGCTGGTTATCTTTAAACATAAATGTGTGCCCCATTGTTGCAAGATATTCTGATTGTATTGATGACTATTGGGATAGTTATATTAATTATTTCACATATTACTAGCTTTCAAATTTGTTTTAGCAAAGGTCTCACACTACCTTTTTTCCTTTTCATTTAGGATCCTCGCTCCAACAACATATATATTCTTTGCTTCAGCAATTCCAGTCATATCTTTTGGGGAACAGCTTGAGAGAAATACAGGTTCTACAGCTTTTATATGTTGCTAGTATCCTGCTTGATACTTAAGTGGTCATCTACTTAGACTTTTGGTGTCTTCTTGCAGATGGATCTTTGACTGCAGTGCAAACTCTTGCTTCAACAGCACTTTGTGGCATCATCCATTCACTTGTCGGAGGACAACCTTTGCTCATCCTAGGAGTTGCTGAGCCAACAGTGTTGATGTATACATTTATGTTCAATTTTGCTAAGGACAGGAAGGATTTGGGGCCAAAGCTCTTTTTAGCCTGGACAGGATGGTATTTACTTGGCAATCTTACTTGGATGATATTCATAGAGTTTACTGTTGATTTTGAAGTATTTTCTTCACGTTGATTGGTTCTCAGGGTGTGTGTGTGGACAGCCCTGTTGCTTTTTTTGCTAGCAATATTGGGTGCCTGCTCTATAATCAACAGATTCACACGTGTTGCTGGTGAATTATTTGGTCTGCTTATTGCAATGCTGTTTATGCAACAGGCCATAAGGGTGAGAAATAAAATGTAGTTTACTTCAATTATGAGGCTTTAAATGTGTTTGAATAGTTGTGCATACAATTTCGGAGTATTTATTTTCTTGTGTAATTCTAAAAGCAGTATTAAATTCAAAAGATTGGGATTTCTCTTTCAAAGCACCATATATAAGCATAATATCAATTGGAATTGTCTTTTCATCATGTAGTCAATTATAAATTTGATCCTACAGGGAGTTGTTGAGGAGTTTGGCATACCCCAAAGGGAAAATCCTAATCAGACTGCACTTCAACATTCTTGGCGATTTGGCAATGGAATGTTTGCGCTTGTACTGTCCTTTGGCCTTCTTTGGACTGCACTGAGGAGCCGTACAGCTAGGTCCTGGCGCTATGGGACAGGTATACAACATTGCATTGGATTCCTATATAAATAAGACAAACACTTTATGATAATCTCCCTTTTAACCATGCAATTGTGATTTTGTGGTTAGCTTGACTCTTCAGTAAATTGGCAACCACCTTTATATGGTTTCATCTGACTTTGGAAAATTTACCATCAGCTTTGCATTTCATTAACTTTCACTTGATGCTTCTTTTTATGTATCTTTTTTTTTTTTTTTTTCCCGAAGGTTGGCTACGAGGATTTATTGCAGATTATGGAGTTCCGCTTATGGTGCTTGTATGGACTGCAGTATCTTACATACCAGTTAAAGATGTTCCAAGAGGGGTTCCGAGGCGGCTTTTCAGTCCAAATCCATGGTCTTCCGGTGCATACTCAAATTGGACTGTTATCAAGGTGAATCCTCGAGTCCTAGCACACAACTTACCAAACAGTGGACTTGCGTTAACACTGTGTGTGTGTGTGTGAGAGAGAGAGAGAGAGAGAGAGCTTAATATGTTCTGTGTTTCCTTTAATGCTAGAATGGTAATAATAATTGTTATCTATGCAGGAAATGACTAATGTGCCTGCTTTGTACATAGTTGGAGCATTTATTCCTGCAACCATGATTGCTGTTCTTTACTATTTTGATCACAGTGTTGCATCCCAACTTGCACAGCAAAAGGAGTTTAATTTGAAGAAACCATCTTCCTATCATTATGACCTTCTTCTTTTGGGATTTTTGGTATGTTGTTGCTCTCGAATATCAATTATTCTTCTGACAATCTTCTAAGGCAGTCAACATCAAAAGCAGGATTACATCTATTTAGCTTTTGTTGTGAACTTCATCCAATCAGGTTATTTTATGTGGTCTCATTGGCATTCCCCCTTCAAATGGTGTCATTCCTCAATCGCCAATGCATACAAAAAGCTTAGCTACCTTGAAGCATCAGGTAATTGACTGTCCAACAAGTTCTAAAATTTATATGAATCTGATTTTAGCATTTCCTAAAGTCCAGGATTAGATTTGTTTCTTATTCATCTATTTTCTCTGGTGAGCATTAAGATTGTGGGACAAAAGAAATATATCTTCCCTCTTCTATTTGCATTGCTGGTGCAAAAGCAGGACAAGGGCCCAACTCTTCTGTAAAACCTTTTAGGATGTACCTCCTGAGATTTAAGAAAAAGGTTAATTCCAACAATGAAACTTATAATACTTTGTTTTGAAAGTTCGAGGCATTCTTTAGAAACTGGATATTTCAAGAGCAAGATCTAGTCCTTGGTGAAATCCCTTTGTACCTGGTTCCTACTTGGTCCAAATTCTAGAAACTCATGCAATAAAAAAAAAAATCCTTTGTTGAAGAATGTGAATGTGAAGCCATTTGGTCTAATGCTTGACAAATGACAACCAGCAAATGGCTTTTGACTGCCAAAAAAAAATCTTCAATTTGTTGCTTTTTGCATTTTCGGAGGCCGGACATGAATGTTATGATCCAAGAGTTGAGCAAATGACCTTGAGCAACTCTCCTATAAATTCTTGGCCTTCCCACTTTGTTAAAACTCTATTCTACTTTACGATACATGACTATCTATATGCTTCTTTATGTTTACTTTGTCTCAGTTTCTCTGTTATATGCAAGTTATTTGTCCTCATTATCTGTGTTTCTTTTTGTCTGGGCAGCTTTTGCGAAATAAGCTTGTCTCAACAGCCCGAAACAGTATGCGCAAAAATGCAAATCTGGGTCAATTGTACCGAAACATGCAAGAAGCCTACAATGAAATGCAGACTCCTTTAGTCTATCAATTGCCATCTGCCCTGGTAGTTTAGCTGGCTTGTGATTTTATGCTGAAAATTTAATTCTTTTCCTTTTTTCACCTCACCTTTACTTCATTCAGGGACTGAAAGAGCTGAAAGAATCAACAGTCCAACTGGCCTCAAGTACTGGCTACATTGATGCCCCTGTGGATGAGACTGTTTTTGATGTTGATAAAGATGTGGATGATCTTTTACCTGTGGAAGTCAAAGAACAACGACTTAGCAATCTCCTTCAAGCATTGATGGTATGTGGCTGTATTGCTGCTATGCCTCTCCT